>NC_084622.1:34723291-34905791 GCF_033978795.1 Nerophis ophidion
TACGCTGACTACTTTGTATCATGCTTGTTAAAAACCTCTGCCGGAGAGCTGTTTTGTGTTCCCTCACAGCGGCCAATCAGTGCGCATGTCATTGAGAGGTCCGTTACCACGGCAACAGCACACAACCGACGAACGCAGATCACTGGCCTGGATTTGGAGAGGGGTGAGACTTGTCCTTTTTTCCGTTTAAACATAACTTAGTCGCGCGTAAATGTTGATGTTATAAATATGATGTATATTTCTTGTAGCTTTACATGTGTGGCTATTTGAGTTTGACTTGGAATAGACAGTTTAATGACAAACATCAGATAATTGAGCAGATGCTGGTTATCGCCAGACATCTAATCGCATTAGTTTACTACAGTGTTTTTAATTTTTCGTTGTTTTCATTTATAAAATCCGGAGGCACACCACCAGCAGAACGCGTCACACTAGAATAGAATAGACCCTGCCCCAAGTGGAGGAGTTCAAATACCTAGGAGTCTTGTTCACGAGTGAGGGAAGAGTGGATCGGGAGATCGACAGGCGGATCGGTGCGGCGTCTTCAGTAATGCGGACGTTGTACCGATCCGTTGTGGTGAAGAAGGAGCTGAGCCGGAAGGCAAAGCTCTCAATTTACCGGTCGATCTACGTTCCCATCCTCACCTATGGTCATGAGCTTTGGGTCATGACCGAAAGGATAAGATCACGGGTACAAGCGGCCGAAATGAGTTTCCTCCGCCGTGTGGCGGGGCTCTCCCTTAGAGATAGGGTGAGAAGCTCTGCCATCCGGGAGGAACTCAAAGTAAAGCCGCTGCTCCTTCACATCGAGAGGAGCCAGATGAGGTGGTTCGGGCATCTGGTCAGGATGCCACCCGAACGCCTCCCTAGGGAGGTGTTTAGGGCACGTCCAACTGGTAGGAGGCCACGGGGAAGACCCAGGACACGTTGGGAAGACTATGTCTCCCGGCTGGCCTGGGAACGCCTCGGGATCCCCCGGGAAGAGCTAGACGAAGTGGCCGGGGAGAGGGAAGTCTGGGTTTCCCTGCTTAGGCTGTTGCCCCCGCGACCCGACCTCGGATAAGCGGAAGATGATGGATGGATGGATGGAGAATAGGATAGAATTTTATTGTCATTATTGCAGTGAACAGGTTCAAAGAACAACGAAATTGGAGCAGATCCCCTAAAGTGCATATACAATATGGTAATATAAATAGTAAAAAAAAAGATAGAAATGAGAGATGCATCTATGTGTATGTATATATATCCACACAGATGCATATATATGCATGCATATGAATATATATACACACACACATATAACATGATTGCACATTATAGTCTGAAAAAATAGAAATAAATTAAAAACATTACACATGAGGACATGGTGGACATATTGTGCTCACTCAGTGCCTGTTTAATGCTACTATGGCTCTTTGGTAAAGGCTGTTTTTTAGTCTATTTGTGCTCGCTTTTAGCACCCTGTAGCGTCTGCCCGAGGGTAGTAGTTCCAGGTGGCTTGAATGGGTCTTTCAGGATGCTCTGTGCTTTCCTGAGACAGCGGGAGCTGTACAGGTCAGCCAGGGAGGAGAGGGGGCATCCGATGATCTTCTGGGCGGTCTTTATGACCCTGTGGAGCGCCGTTCTCTCTGCGGTCGTGCAACTGCAGAACCACACGCAGATGCAGTAGGTCAGAATGCTCTCAATGCAGCACCGGTAGAAGGACACTAGCACAATGAAACTCCACCAGGTCGTCGTGCCTTATTTTGACTTTGCTGCTGTTTTCCTGTGTGTAGTGTTTTAGTTCTTGTCTTGCGCTGTTATTTTGGTGGCCCTTCCTGTTTATTTTATGTATTCCTGTAGCATTTTCATGTCTTCCTTTGAGCACTGCTCCTCCTCGAACCTGCTCTGTGTTAGCAATCTATCCATCCATTTTCCGCTTGTCCCATTTGGGGTCACGGGGAGTGCTGGTGCCTATCTCAGCTGCATTCAGGCGGAAGGCGGCGTACACCCTGGACAAGTCGCCCCCTTATCACAGGATGAGGTGGCGAAATAACTTTACACAGTTAGCAAGCAAGGCTATTTACATTGTTGCTATCCTTCTTTGTGTGGACATTGTTGATTGTCACGTTATGGGCGGATGTACTTTGTGGACACTGTAAGTTTTTGCTCTCGTCCAGCATTCTGTTTCTGTTTACTTTTGTAGCCAGTTCAGTTTTACTTGCGTTTTGCATAGCCATTGCCTTTTCCTTTCCCTTTCCATTTCCCTTTCGTGAATCTTTGGTTTAATCATTGCATACCTTTTTGCCTGCACGCTGCCTCCTGCTGTGGTCCGTATATTGGGATCACAACAAACCATCCTCGTCTCATCCGACACATTCCAACTTTTACCAAGTAATTAACTATCTGCTGCCACCTACTGACTTGGAGTATTAAGTGGTTACCCTGCAGAGTTTTACACGACACAGACACTAAGCAACGGCAGATTATTTGCAGATTGTAACTGTTGATTTGTAAAAAATACTTTTTGGACCAATGAGGTCAAGTTGCATAATTTCCCACAGCACACCAAACAATATCTCACAGCACACTAGTGTGCCGTGGTACTGTGGTTGAAAAACACTGGTTTAGTAGACTTTGCGGTTGTTGCAGGTGAAGCCTTATGTTTAAACTCAGAAGATGTTGCAATCCAGAAAGATGGGTTTGGCTGAGGCCAGTGAAATGCACCCCAACCAGATTCTGGAACTACTGGACACAAGCATGACAACCCAAAAGGTAAAATATAAACAATGCTAACCAATGCTGTTCGTCACACACACACACACACACACACACACACACACACACACACACACACACACACACACACGCGCACACACACATATATATATAAATATATGTACACGTATATATGTACATGTGTATATATATGTATGTATATATTAATATATATATATAAAAATGTATGTTTATATATATATATATATATATATATATAAATGTATGTTTATATATATATACATATATATGTATTTACATATACATATGTATATATACACACATATATATATATGTATATATGTGTGTATGTATGTATTAGGGGTGTGGGAATAAATCGATTCTAATACGAATGGCGAATCTCACGTTGTGCGATTCAGAACCGATTCGCATTCACAGGGAGGACATCCAAACTCCACACAGAAAGATCCCGAGTTCGGGATTGAACCCCAGACTATTCAGGACCTTCGTATTTTGAGGCAGACGCACTAACCCCTCTCCCACCGTGAAGCCCGAAACTAGAATACAAAACATGTTTTCACTTATTTTACCTATTTTTGTTAAGTACATAATCCACTTGTGTTCATTCATAGTTTTCATGCCTTCAGTGCCCCGTTTCCATATGAGTTGGGAAATTGTGTTGGATGGAAATATAAACGGAATACAATGATTTGCAAATAATTTTCAACCCATACTCAGTTGCATATGCTACAAAGACAACATATTTGATGTTCAAACTGATAAACATTTTTTTCTTGTAAATAATCATTACCTTTAGAAATAGATGCCAGCAACATGTGACAAAAAAGTTGGGAACGGTGGCAATAAATACTGATAAAGTTGAGAGATGCTAATCAAACACTTATTTTGAACATCCCACAGGTGTGCAGGCTAATTGGGAACAGGTGGGTGCCATGATTTGGTATAAAAGCAGCTTCCAAGAAATGCTAAGTAATTCACAAACAAGGATGGGGCAAGGGTCACCAATTTGTAAGCAAATTGTCGAACAGTTTTAGAACAACATTTCTCAACAAGCTATTGCAAGGAATTTAGGGATTTTACCATCTACGGTCCGTAAAATCAAAAGGTTCAGAGAATCTGGAGAAATCACTGCACGTAAGCGATGATATTACGGACCTTTGATCCCCTCAGGCGGTACTACACCAAAACCCGGCATCAGTGTGTAAATGATATCACCACATGGGCTCGGGAACACTTCTTAAAACCACTGTCAGTAACTACAGTTGGTCGCTTCATCTGCAGGTGCAAGTTAAACTTCTGCTATGCAAAGCAAAACCAATTTATCAACAACACCAAGGAACGCCGCTGGCTTAGCTGGGCCCTAGCTCATCTAAGATGGACTGATGCAAAGTGGAAAAGTGTTCTGTGGTCTGTCGACTCCACATTTCAAATTAGATTTGGAAACTGTGGACGTGGTGTCCTTCGGAACAAAGAGGAAAATACCCATCCGGATTGTTATAGGCGCAAAGTTCAAAATCCATCATCTGTGATGGTATGAGGGTGTATTTGTGCCCAAGGCATGGGTAATTTACACATCTGTGAAGGCACCATTAATGCTGAATGGTCAATACAGGTTGTGGAGCAACATATATTGTCATCCAAGCAACGTTATCATGGACCCCAGCTTATTTCAGCATGACAATGCCAAGCCACGTGTAACAACAGCGTGGTTTCGTAGTAAAAGAGTGCGTGTACTTCCCTGGCCGGCCTGCAGTCCAGACCTGTCCCCCATCGAAAATGTGTGGCGCATTATGAAGCGTAAAATACAACAGCGGAGACCCAGGACTGTTAAACGACTAAAGCTCTACATAAAACAAAAATGAGAAAGAATTCCACTTTCAAAGCTTCAACAATTAGTTTCCTCAGTTCCCAAACGTTTTTTGAGTGTTGTTATAGAAAAGGTGATGTAACACAGTGTCGAATATGCCCTTTCCCAACTACTTTGGCACATGTTGCAGCCATGAAATTGTAAGTTAATTATTATTTGCGAAAAAAAAATAAAGTTTATGAGTTTGAACATCAAATATCTTGTCTTTGTAGTGCATTCAACTGAATATGGGTTGAAAAGGATTTGCAAATCGTTGTATTCCGTTTATATTTACATCCAACACAATTTCCCAACTCATATCGAAACAGGGTTCGTACATGTAAATAGTCATGAAAATAAAGAACGCATTGAATGAGAAGGTGTGTACAAACTTTTGGCTAGTACTGTATGTAGTGCAGGCATTGCAACTTTTCACTGATTAGTAAGAGAAAGAACAATTACTGTGGTACCTTGGTTTTCATCAGTAATCAGTTCCAAAATGTCAGATGAAGTCTAAGGAAATTGAAGCATTTTTTTCCCATGAGAAGAAATGTACTGTAAATCCAATTAATCCATTGTAGACACCAAAATATATTGATACAAAACACATGTTATCCGGATTTAATGTAGTTTTACATGCAGAAAGGAATGTTAAATACATATAAATGATGAAAGAAATGGATCAATGAACATTAAATATCACTTTTAACTTTACTATAAATCAACTTTCTCATTACACTTGCTCAACTGGTTGTATCATTTAGTTTTATACACCTCAATATTAGTGATTGTTACAACAATTTGTGTAAAACAATATTACTCTTGCACCATTTTTGATCACAGCTTACACAACTTTGAACATATAATAAATATTTAGAACAAAATGAATAATTTTGTTGTGGTGCTTTATTGTCTTTGTTTGCACACACAAATTTGAATACCAGTGCATTTGGCGCTTGTTCGTCATAGCTATTGTATATACCGACTTGTCTATTACAAAATGATCATCGCAATTACAGTATCTGGGCCTGTATTGGGTGTGTAGAATTCTAGTCCTAATGGAGTTGGATGATGTAAACCACACCATGCACAAATGTGATGAAAGTGTAACATTGTAGTATATGTAAAATCTTAACTTTGTACATGTACAATTTAACGTGAAGAAAGTGTATTGTTAATGTGTCTCCATTATTTTCAACTCAAATCTTTTAATTGAATTTGGGTTTGCAGCTACCCATGGTGGAAGTGGATCAGACACTTTTTCAACCCTTCCCACCTGAGTTGGTTTTCCAGAACTTCATGGCTGCACAGTCTTACAAGTTGCAGTTGCAGCTGTTTAACAATGACAAGGTACAGACTTGATGGATCGAAACCACTAAGAACATGTTGAAAGTGATAAACGTTGTGTGTCATCATAGGTGATCAGGGTTGTGTGTCAGAAATTAAGACCACATATTTTATACAGGGTTTTTGCGGGGCATTAACAAGCATTACAAAGTCATTAAATGTATTTTCTCAAAATTAAAACCCAAAATGGCATTAAAAAGCATTAAATACAATGTCCAGAAGCATTAAAAACATAACACAATTGTAAGACAGAGTCAATATGTCAGTAAATTAAAAGATAAATGAAAATGAACTTAACGTCTATTTGTGTGTTTCTTTTCTTTGGTTCTGACTTTCAAACTGGTAAAGTCCAAAAGCATTAAAAGCATTGCGAGACAGCAAAATCAAATGACTCTGCCATTATTTTGTCACTAGGCATGTAGTTTTTAACTGTGACACCATGTCATTTTAATGAGGAAGCTGAGCTTGTTTCACACACAACTCCTTTGTTTCAGTCTCCAGTTCAACACACATGGGCTAACTTGGCTAATTAGCAATTCTCGTAACGCAGACACCTCATATGATCTAACTTTTCAACTTTTCAAGATTAATATTATTGTGTGGATACACATAATTGTAAACCTATGCGGTATGACATGGGCATTAAACTGTCTTTAAGTGGCATTGAAAATGGCATTAAAAAGCATAACATTTGATTTATTGATATCTGTAGAAACCCTGGTATATAACCAATTTAAAGATTGGACTCAATCCAATAACTAAAGCGTGAAGTCATCATGTAAATGTAAAGTTTAAACATACCCAATTGTTGAGTTTGATATATTTTGGTTTCACAAACTTTTTTTTATAATGTTGGCTGTTTGTTTCCTGTAAAGGTGTCACGCCATGTGAAGCTGGAGCGTCAGGCGTCACCTTATTTCTTTGTTGAAGGTCCAAAGGAGGCGAAGAGTAAAGTTGCAGCAGGACTGTGTGTGACTTTTACGGTGTGCTTCACTCCATTGGAAAACAAGGTCTTGAACCTTTACTTTCACTCACTATCAGTCTTCTGAATAATGGCAGTATATGATAACGCTGTTACTTTTACTTGTCACAAGTAATCTAAATAATTATTTTTACGTACGCCGTTAGTGAGACGTTTAATGTAATGTGGTTTGCTATTTTTGATGTGGTATGTCTACAGAACTGCGTCGGAAGCACAGCAAGTTTAATGCAGGAAATATATTTTTACAAATAAAAGCAACAACCACAGCCACACTAAAATTAACTTAACATCAAATAGAATTCGACAACATCACTGATTATTTTTTAAATCTGGTTGCTTAAAACATAGCAACTCTGACTAACTATTGTTCTAATGAATCAGTGTAGAACACTAAACTCTTAATACACTGCGTGGGGCGTGATTGCATAATAGGGATATGCCTGTGAATATTTGCAATATTATCCAATTTTAGATATTCTCATGGCATTGAGTAGGTCGCAACTGGACTGTTCAGTTTGTCTCTAACCTGAGCAAGCACATGCAGTTCTTGCTGAGATTTAGAAAGGACAGCTCTAGTCTGAGACCATGGTGCGGGATCCCACATATATCCTCTAATATTGGGGACATGTCCATCTTTAAGCATGAACTGATAGTCTGCTGAGAAGATAGTTTAATAAGCATGTGAACATATAAATAAATGTATTATAAGACAATCTGAAGAGTTGAGTTCGTATTGATTCATTGCTTAGAGAACAAAAATAGCTGTTGTTACCAGGCCAGAAATCAAGTCACTTGATCATCATCTTTATTTAACAAACAAGTTACCAAAGTTAAAAACGTGCATTAATGTTTTTTCTACTCATGTTTGTTTTTATTTTCTAAATTTCTTAATAAGGACTACCACCATAAACTGGTTTTCGTGACTGAAAGGGAGCAGTTTGAGGTGCCCATCCGTGCCATTGGACCAAGAGCCAGTCTGAACTTTCGCAATGAGTTGCATTTACCAGTGTGCTTTGTAAAAGCCTCCACACAGAAGACTCAGCTTGTACGCAACCTAGGAAACCGAATAGGCATCTTCAAGCTACATACTCAGAGGTGAATACAAATACGTCAATCAAAATACCAAACACTCATTCACTAAATAATTGTATACATTCACATTAATAAGCTTTGACAATAGTCTCAATTAGTCAACATTTACGGTGTATTTGACGCAATGTTGGTCCCTATTTGCGCTTATGGTCATTTTCTTGCAGTCCTTTTTCAGTAACTCCCTCCTCCGGAACTCTTGACATTGGCGAGGGCATGCAGGTCACTGTGGCTTTTAATCCGATGACCATAGGAGACCACCGTCAGGATCTGCTGCTGCTATATGACACTGGTAAAATACATTTGTTTCTGTGAAAACAAGGACAACTCTGGGTACTACTCAAGGTTCCTTCTCTTTCTCGGGCACATAGACCATAAGGTACCCAAGCCTCTTGATCCATTTTGGCTTAGATACACGCTTCAGCCTTTTAACTCCTTTCACCCGATCCCTCATACGCAGTAGCTGTTAGAGGAGGTACAAAACTGCACTCTGTGAATTGTTCCAACATGACAAACATCAGCATAGACACACAGACCATTCGACCTGGCTGTCTTTCCTTCACTTTTGGTTTTGTGAGTGATGAACCAACATTTTTATCGACTTATATGACACAACTTCTCTGGTCCTTATCAAAATGGAATAGACTGTTCCCCTCTGGAGTTGCTGCTGTTGAAAGACATACTAGTGTGGGCCAATTGAAAGGGGGTGATGCCTGTAAGTACTATGCTGTGTATTGTATAGTCGTTCTGGGTGGATGAGAAAATCACTTGCCTACTCCTTCAGGTCAGGTTAAGGGTCTACAGTGTCATTTGTGCATATACAAATATATAGTATATATGGCTTTCTTGGAGTCCCTCAGGAGGGTGCTGAACGGAATTCCTGTTGTTGTTCTGCTGGCCCAGTGCTGGGAGACTTCAATAACCATGTTGTCAATGAGAATTTAAACTTCAGGGACGTAGTGGGGAGTTCTTTGCTAACCACAGTTAGCCTATAACAGACACCCTGTTCATATACAAAGATTCCCATAAATGCTCCAAACACCAGTATACCTTTAATCAGACCCCAGGTCTATGATCGACTTTGTAGTTGTATACAGTACGTACCACTGTGATTTTGCCACATTCCTGGAATCATCTTGCTTGTGACTGAAGCATTGAGGAGTGGGACTACCCAGGACGAGCTGCAGTGTTCTCAAACAATTACCAGATACAACCAGTTAGAAGATTATACTCTATAATGTTTTTCTTTCGCTGACCACTTAGGTCGGTACTGCATTATTCAAGTATTCTTAACTCGCGTTTCAAGTCAAAATTGAAGCAAAATTAAACAGGTCGCATCTGTAGTCAGAGATGTCTTGGATGCTCGGGAAAAGAAAGGACCTAACATGTCAACTGATCACAACCTCGTGATGAATTGTATTAGATGACAGGGGAGAATGCCAAAAAGTCCTGGCAGACTCAAGCGTATATTGAGAATGTGCTGTAAATGTAAGGCAGAGACAAATTCATCAAGGTCCAACTCACACTCCTGTTATTTAATCCCACTGGGCTTTGTTTCGTACTTGCATGAGTGAGGTTGCTAATCAGAGTCATGGCAAAGTGGTTTGTGCCAGTCCTGGTGGTAAGTCATGAACTCAATTGTGGAAACGAGAGGTTAAGTGGACCTTCAATCTGAAGGAGTCTTACTGAGCTTGGCTGGTTTGTGTGACTCTTGGTTGATATGTTTTTGTAACATTGAAAGGAAGTAGGCCCTGCGATGAGGTGGCAACTTGACCAGGGTGTACATTGCCTTCCGCCCGATTGTAGCTGAGATAGTCTCCAGCAACCCCCGTAACCCCAAAGGGAATAAGCGGTAGAAAATGGATGGATGGATGAATGAATGAAAGAAGAGAACAGTACAAGACAAGTACTCAAGAAAGGGTACTTTCGGCTAATCATAAAATATATATTTATGTCACATGCATGTAAATATGAATAGTCAGAAACATTGCATGTATCACTTGCATTTAAATCAGGCATTAGTTCATGCACTGTAAAATCTAGCTTTAGTCTACTCTTTCGGTGATTTACCTAAACTTTCTATAGTATATTTACAGATCTCTTGGACATGAATTTATTTGACTTGTATGTATTTTATACCCTCACCGTCCGTCTATTCCTTTCCTCAGGTGAAGACGTGCATATAACCCTGCACGGTTCCTGTGAGGAGTTGTCCCTCCATCTTATCCCTGAATACCTTCATTTGGAAAAGACATATATGTCCTTGTCAAACACACACACCGTGTGCCTCACCAATACTAGTGATATCACTCTTAAATACCGGTGGACGACATGGGCAAGTCAACAAGAAGAGAACATGTATGTCGTGACTCAAATATCATTTGATTCGTTGTATTTCTCTGTGTAATATTTATAAAGTATTTAATGACTTGAAGAAAAATTACATACATTAGGAATGAGATTCATACAGCCCCATTCATTGTGGTTTACCTGACACATGAACATGACAAATTTGGGGAGTGCGCTGTCCACTTTCGCCGCCATATGGTTGTAGAGTGTTGAATACCTTAAAATGATTTTGTGGCAACTCCAACTTTGACCAAAGTGTCAGTTGCTCCGAAGAGTGTTGTTATCCATAATTTACAGCAGACTCCGTTGCAAAATAATTTCACCCAGACTCTCTTCCTCTCACGCGAGATCCACACACCAATGGAGCCAAATGAATCCCTTCCCTGCTGTACTAAAATAATGCTAAAATCTCTATTTAGGAAGCAGGTTTCACATAATTGTTATCAATAGCCTGTATTTTTGATTGGCAACACTTTGTTCTATGAACTGCCTCTAATAATTGCTGAACTAACTCTTTGTTTTTGCCTTCACTTTCTGCTATCTCTAGGGATAGCTCAGTGCTTGGTCAGTGCCGGTCTGAATCCCCAGGCATAAATCAGCCTCTCCCATCCTTACTCTCTCTCTCACAAGGGTGCATAACAGTGGAACCAGCGGTGTGTGTTTGCCTTCCAGCTTAGTATCTGTTAATGAACCCATCTACTTACTACCTTCCTACATTTTTGAGCCTCAGATTTTCTTTATAAAGACACTGTGATGAATTGCTTAGATAATCAGTTGTATTCTAAATGAATATGCACAACCTTAGCCTCCAGCCTAACCTTTCCATAAATGCTCTAGGCCTCTTTCCTAGCACTGAAAATGTGTAATACAATGCTGTAAGTACGTATGTATGCCTTTTAACATTTACCAACATTTTTTTTGTCAACATGGCTTAGGTGGGAGAAATATGGCCAAAAACCACATCGCGTTTCAGCGTTGTCTTCAAGCCCAAGGAAGCCAAAATATATCAACAAACTGTATTTTGTGATGTCACAGGTTAGTGTTTGGCTGGAAAATATGCTAGAGACTCAACATCACCTAATGAGAATAATACTGACTGTTACTTTATAATTCAAACAAATTCAACAATAAAATAATAGCATTTTATAAAATACTATTATCATTTCTTTAATTTTACAATTGTTTACAGATTAAAAATAATGTTATATTGTACTGTAGGCTGTGTACATTTTATATATTTCCTGTGTGATCTTATGCTAGGACAGCTTATTTGTATAAATTAAGTTTATAATATTTTAGATTGATTCACATTTACATTTTACATGTATATAACATCATATATACCAATTTTATGTAAACTCAATTTAACTTGAGGGGTTGGATTTTCTTTTTCCATTGTATCTTTACAACTTACTAAAATGACAAATGCAATCTACCGAAATAATTTTATTCCACTGTGTATCAAGACTTTGGCAAGATTATGTTGCTTCTTGCAGAAGCAGTAAGGGTAGTTCCATCAATTAAGTGCCAAATAAGTGAAATAGAAAGTGCATCCCAATGATTTTTGAATATTTAAACACAACACATTTTGCTTATGAGGCTTTACAACTACTCTACATGACTTGTCCCCTTCTTGTATATAATTAAAAGTACATGTTATAATGGAAAATTATCAGTTAGTGCTTGTAATCGCTTGAGTATACTTTTTTACACTACAACTTTTACGGTTTTGTTCTTCTGACCCTGTGTCCTGTATATTCCTGTTTACAATATGCTTGCCTTTCTTCCTTGAGGCCAAACATCTCATGTCCCCCTGACAATCAAGGGTGAGGGTTTGGGACCTGAAGTGCAGATTAACTGTAACCTAATGGATATGAAAACCATATTCATAGGTCAAACAGTGTCTTATGAGGTAATTCATTTATCAGGACACGCTCATGTTGTAACCAAATTTCGTGATAAATTATAATCTTGTTTCTTGCAGGTGCAACTTCTCAACAGTGGGCTGATTGAGGCACCTTTTATGCTATTAAGTCCCAACTCTACATTTGGTCAGTTTTTCTCATTTACTCCCAAGGAAGGTGTTGTTTCTTCCGGGGCTTGTCAAATTGTAAAAGTCACCTTCCATTGTGACATCCTGGGAGCTTTCGCTGAGGACTTACTGCTAAGTATTACAGGACAGCCTCAACCACTCACAATGACTTTCAGGTGAAATTAAAGTTGGCTTAAGTTGGAGTGTATGTAGTACAGATCACAATATCGCACAGCCGTGTTATGACACTGACAGTTAGAACTTTATTATTATCATGATAACTTATAACCTAACCATAAGAAAAGTTATCTTGAAAATGTTTCTATTTTAAACCAGCTAACGGTTTCTCTTTTCTGTTTCAGGGGTTGTGTCATTGGGCCCACATTCCACTTCAATGTTTCAAAGCTGAATTTTGGAGAGGTATCATTTGGTCAGTATCTTTTATTTTCCATATGCTACATCTTTCTGCAGTTATGTCATAAACAAACAATAAATTATCCACTCTAGTGACCTTATTATATTCTATATTGTTTGATATATGGTATTGAAGTTGTTGTTTTTGTACTTTTGTGCAGGTTTCCCCCAAACAGAAACGTGTTTGCTCATCAACAAATCATTTGTTCCTATGACCTTTTCCCTGCGTGTTTTGGGAGATGGGGTGGGATCCACCAGTGTGACGAGTGACCAACAGGTGTGCGAGCTGTGCAGGAACAATTGGCAAGGCACTTCTGATAACGACCTCAGTGCAAGGCCTGTTGAGTTCACCGTCATTCCTACATCCGGTTCTGTGCGTGCCATGTCAGATGTCAGCATTAAGGTACCATTCCAGTAATGTACTCTTAATATTTCCTTTGAAAAAAAAACAATGTTTGCAATAACTTAATGAATACAAATACAATACACCTATATAATACTTTATGCTGCATGTTTTCATTTTTGCATTGTCTCTACAGGTGACATTGTGCTCCAACACAGTCAAACAGTACAGAGTGGCTCTGGCGGTAGACATTGAGAATGTTGGAAAAGAAGTCATGGCTCTGCCCATCACTGCGAGGTCAGCCACCCTAATAAAAGACAAATACACATCCAGTTCTAGTCAGAAGTTTACAGACATTAATTTTAGGCTTGAATGTTTTATTAATGTTGACGTGAATAGTAGGGGGAAACTGAAGATGTAGTATTAGCTTGTATCTTCCACAATCTGTAAATTCTACTGCTTTATAATGCTATTATTTTGAGAGTTACATATGTCTTTTGTATTTTTATTTGTCTCTGTGAGCTGTAGTACAAATTATTTTACACAGTACAATTATAAATTTTGCCATCCTTACTAAATATGAAACAATGGGAATGTCTATTGGCAGTTACATGTAGAAGTTATAAAGTGCAATTACTGTTAATTAATTTCCTTTCCCCGCTAACACAGGTGTATTGTTCCTGATGTAATAGTGGAAACACCATTATTGGACTTTCAGAAGTGTTTCATTAATCACCCTTATGAAAACAAAGCACGCCTGACAAACCCTGGTTCTCTTCCTGTCTGCTATGGAATGTTGGAGCAGGTAAATAAGTTCAATTCCCAGTGAAAAGCTGCCCTATTACTTTTTTAGTAAATAAATGGAACATTCAATAGCCATGTCAGTGGCCTGATCTCAACTCAGTAGACCAGGGGTTTCTAACTGGCGGACCACGGTCTGAGTCTTATCGCAGACCCTGTTCTGGACATTATGTATAGCAGGGGTGCCCATTACGTCGATCGCGAGCTACCAGTCGACCGCGGGGGGTGTGTCAGTCGATCTCCAGCCAGGCTTTTAAAAAAAATACACCTAAAAATTAGTGATGATCAATCTTCACCAAGACGTCACTTAAATGACATTCACGGTACCGGAGGGTCTTGTGAGATGACGCTGGCTGCTGCAAGATCATTATTATTAAAAATGACCGAGAGGAAGGCGAGAAACACTTTTTATTTCAACAGACTCTCGCGCTGTACCTTCCGTCAAAACTCTAAAGGCCGACTGCACATTTCCTATCTTCACAATAAAAGCCCTGCTTCATGCTGCCTGCGCTAACTAAATACAGAGTCTCGGAAAACTGGCGTGCACAAGCGATCCCTCAGAAAGCTGGTGTGCACATCACTTGTGCACGCCAGCTAAAGTCTGTTGAAATAAAAAGTGTTTCTCGCCTTCCTCTCTGTCATTTTTTCATAATAATGAACTGGCAGCAGCCAGCGTCATCTCACAAGACCCTCGGGTGCCGTGAATGTCAATCAAGCAAGCTACGGAATTTGCCGCCAATGTTTTTCTTGTGAAGTGTATGGAAGCTGGATGAATTAGATGCCAAAAACCAACCACTTTCATGTGGTATTGTACAGAAAGGACAACTTTTTTTCTCCTCCATTTGAAAATGTGTGCGTTATCATCATTACTGTCTGATTCCAATCAATGCAAGTCATCAGAATCAGGTAATACACCAACTTATATTCTTGTCTTCGTGAAAAAAAGACATCTGTATGTGTTACACGTGCTTGTATTATCATCAAACACATTTAACTTGTTTACAAAAATGTCTCTTTCATAAATAAATAAATATAAATGATATATATAAATGAGGTAGATCCCCTCGAGTTGGTCAATTGAAAAGTAGCTCGCCTGCAGAAAAAGTGTGGGCACCCCTGATGTATAGTGTAGAAATGATTGAAGTATTTTAGGTTTTGATTTTGACTGGCAAAGCTACTATAAACTTTCCGGCACTTGTTGTGATCAGATCAGGAAAAACACTGACAAAACTGCATGCAAGTAAGTATGTAAGCTATCCCACTTGATATTACTCAGCCAATCCAATCCCTGCAATCCCGGGGATAATAAATATGCAGACACAGGTCAAAGAGCAGCAGAGAAACAAAACAAATGACACACTGAAGAACAAGTGACAGGAAATAAAGAGACAAACTGGTGAGAAATACGAGGAAAGAAAAAGGGGACAGAGAGACAAGTTCCTCTGAGAGCGTTGAAATAAATACACATGGTGCTGTCTAAAGTGGACAAGGACAAGAGAGATTTATATCCAGAATGGTCAGACTCATTTGGGTTCATTTTGACTTCTGGAAGCACAAAACTTGCCTGTATCATATCTCAGTGACAAGTGGCACTCATAAAAAGTGACAATGTGAAACGCCACTATAAGACAAAGCAAGAAAAGAAATACCCATTCAAGTTTGTACTAAAGTCACAAAAAAATAAGCTGTCTGAGACCCTAATATGAAGAATCCTCCCAAATCCTCACCAATGTATTAACTGCTAATGAATGTTCCCGTAGACCAGTAAAAAAATGTAGCCCGGCAAGCTTAAGATTGACAGTCAGTTGTTGATTAAATGCAGATGTTAATACAGCTACAATGCTATTTTGATATATATCACACGCAACCATAATGTAAGTTAGAAGTTATTATGTTCTGTACTCTTTGCTCGTGGAAATTTGCTCTAACTACTGTAGATATATTTGAATTTCAGTTGAAAGCCCTACATTACGTAGTTTGGGATGACAGAATTGTCCACCTACTGTAGCAATAGCTGTATTGATAGCAAGCTATCAGGTTGTTATAAAGAATTGCGATGTATCATTCACGTAGTTGCTTCTACTATTAAAATATGTTATGTAGTATGAGTATCTGCAGCTCTGTACCTAATGAATAAAACATTCATATTTTGTGAATGAGCCGGTCGATCAATGGTACTTCACCATGAATCAATGCAGTGAGATACAAAATTACAAAATGAAGGTGCTTTTTAGCGAGATGGAGTGTCATCTCTTTTAGTAGTCCATCCATCCATCCATTTTCTACCGCTTATTCTGTTTTGGGGTTGCGGGGGGCGCTGGTGCTTATCTCAGCTACAATCGGGGGGAAGGCTGTGTACACCCTGGACAAGTCGCCACCTCATCGCAGGGTCAACACAGATAGACAACATTCACACAGTAGAGCCAATTTAGTGTTGCCAATCAACCTATTCCCAGGTGCATGTCTTTGGAAGTGGGAGGAAGCCGGAGTACCCAGAGGGAACCCACGCATTCACGGGGAGGACATGCAAACTCCACACAGAAAGATCCCCAGGCCGGGATTGAACCCTGACTTCTCAGGACCTTTTGTATTGTGAGGCAGAAGCACTAACCCCTCTGCCACCGTGAAGCCCTTTTTTAGTAGTCACAACAGTAAAAATAAAAGTGCCTAAAATAAAACAATCCCTCAAACAAGGCAAATAGCAAAATGTTGCCGCTGTGATCTGCTTTGACTCCGCGTAAAAATATATGTTTCGAGTCCGAGGAGGGAAGATGTTGCTGACAAAACATTTGTCTCATTGACACGTGAGAGCAAAATGAATGCAGTTGTGTTGACCACATCTGTTAAAGCTGATAGTGCTGCAAAATATTGCCATCTACTGTTCAAAATAATACTATTATGGCGTTTTACAGCGATCAGATTCATTGATTTACACTAGTGGGTTGCACCTGAATGATCTTGTGTACCGGTGGTCTTTTACAAACATTTTACTTTGGTTAACCTATTTTTGTCCTTTTCTCTGCTCATTTTGTAAGTATGTGTTTCTGTTTATATTAAATGTGATTATTTATTCTCATCATCTCCCTGTCTGGTGCATCATGGGGTCACATTGCCAAAGCTGCCTCCACCCTTGTGACGGAATCGCTCTTATTGTGTGATATGTTTGGTTAAACATGTTTTGTCAATGACTGACTAAATAATAAAATGCAGTATGACGCTACCGTCTTTCGTTTTTGTAGGAATATGACGAGAGTTCTTCGATGGTGTTTGGGAGTTCTTTATCAAGGGGAGTGATTCCTCCTCAAAGTTCAGCAGACCTTCCTGTGTATATGCTAGTAAAGTACATGGGAAAGCAACATCACACTCTTTACATCGCTCTGTTTGGCAGCATCCACTCACCGCTGGTAAGTATGTGCTGATATAAAATGTTTTCTAGTTTCGGTCATTATTTTCTCCTAACATTGAATATTTACTAATGCCTGTGTATTCAAATATCTTTCAGGAGATTGACTTGACGTGCATTGGGTGTGGTCCGATAGTTCACATCCAGAGCCAACAACTGGAGTTCGGCAAAATCCCTGTTCTGACGGACATCGTTAAAATATTTTCCCTATCTAACCAGTCACCTATCCCAGCATGCTTTACAGCCTGCATGGTACGTAGCAAATTAGACTCATCTCTTAATACAGCCTGAAATATAAAATACTTTACTAGGTCCTTTATACATGAGGTAAATATCTTGTTGGATTCTTAACATGAATTAAATATCTAGTTGGATTCTCAATTATTCTGTATTCCTGCCTCAATTCTAATCTGACAGTAATACAACACTGACATTGTTCTAACTTGACTAGCTCATGCATTATAAACCAATTTGATAGTGAAATATTCTGAATGTTCGACAAATCTTGAAAACAGCAGATTGCAATAGTACAAACATTTGTAAGTTTGATTTTATTTTACAAATACCAATTCAACCGTTTTAACTCAATCCAGAATTTGATATTTAGCATATAGGCCACCACCACTGAATTGCAAATTAAATAGGCAATCATTTGGCTACTATTAAGCTAAATACTGTAGGAAATAATTATGCTCAAATGACTATGATTACAGAGCCCAATAATACAAACTATGATTACTGGCTTAGCCATAAAATATATGTCATAGCAGGAGGAAATGTATATTGGGTGTTATATATTATACATAGTCATGAAAGTAGTGTTAGAGTGTCTCCCCTGAGATCGGTAGGTTATAAGTTCAAATCCCGGCCGAATCATATTAAAGACTATAAAAATGGAACCCATTACCTCCCTGCTTGGCACTCAGCATCAAGGGTTGGAATTGGGGTTTAAATCACCAAAATGATTCCCGTGCGCGGCCACCGCTGCTGCTCACTGCACCCCTCACCTCCCAGGGGCTGATCAAGGGTGATGGGTAAAATGCAGAGAATAATTTCACCACACCTGGTGTGTGTGTGACAAGCATGGGTACTTTAACTTTTAACTTAACTAACCGCAAGAATCATGTCAAGTTTGAAAAACACTTTCCTGTAGTCAAATTAATACAGATTGTGTTTTTTGTTTTTTTTAGAGTCAGGTCAAGTCCTGTTGGTGTGTTGAACCCAACAAGGGGGAAGTGCCACCACAAGGCCAACTGGATCTTAGAATTGTAGCACATCTGAAAGATACACTCTCGTTCCAAGAAAAACTTGAAATTTCTGTCCAAGGCGGTCAAACACACATTGTTGCTCTCTCTGCAACAGGCACTGGCACCACAATTGTCAGCGACAAACCCATATCCCCCAATCTGGACCTTGGCACACACTTCAGGTAGTTTGAATTAATTAACATTTACCAATAACTTTTAATCATTCCAATAAAATAAACATATTACAGATGTGTTGCTTTAACTCCTCATTGTCCTATTTGTTTCCTAAGCCATGGTTCATGCAAATTCCATTTCAAGCTGACCAACTGGGGTCAAAGAGTACATCGGCTTTACTGGAAGTCTGAATGCTCATCTGGTCGGACGTTCCTGCCCTCCATCTCATCTTCAAAAAAAAAGGATCCTGTTGCCAATGGATCCTGGGCACCCTCAGCCGAATATAAACCAGTGTTCAGCATGAGCCCAACACGTGTGGAACTCTTTCCGGGGGACTCAGTTGACATGTTGCTGGAAGGATCTTCAGATTCACCCAAAGTAGGTAGTAGTGCAACCCTAAACAAGAGCAGTTCTGCAAAACTATTATTCTATTACAGTGGGGCAAAAACGTATTTAGTCAGGCACCAATTGTGCAAGTTCTCCCACTTAAAATGATGACAGAGGTCTGTAATTTTCATCATAGGTACACTTCAACTGTTAGAGACAGAATGTGGAAAAAAATCCAGGATATCACATTGTAGAAATTTTAAAGAATTTATCTGTAAATTATGGTGGAAAATAAATATTTGGTCAACCATTCAAAGCTCTCACTGATGGAAGGAGGTTTTGGCTCAAAATCTCATGATACATGGCCCCATTCATTTTTTCCTTAACACGGATCAATCGTCCTGTCCCCTTAGCAGAAAAACAGCCCCAAAGAATGATGTTTCCACCCCCATGCTTCACAGTAGGTATGGTGTTCTTGGGATGCAACTCAGTATTCTTCTTCCTCCAAACACGACGAGTTGAGTTTATACCAAAAAGTTCTATTTTGGTTTCATCTGACCACATGACATTCTCCCAATCCTCTGCTGTATCATCCATGTATGCATTTTGGTAGAGAACATGGTTTGTGTGTTAGTTGTGTAGCAAGGGTTGCCAGCACCTGAGGCGAGACAGGTATTTATGCAAACCAGGAAACTGCAATGGCTTGTTTTGTGTGTCTCATTCGAAAGTAGCTTGTTGCATCGCACCTTCCCTTGGCCAGTTCCATTCTTAAAATGCACATCTTAGTCCAAGAAAAAAATGTATCGTACCTTGCTACTCCCTTGACTGGTAGGAGGAGAGGAAAAAAGCCATAGCAAAAGATAGAGCTCTCGACAGTCAACAATGTCAAGATGCTTGTTGCGGTTCTGAAGTAAAACATTTTTTTTAACATAAGCACTACCACTTATACTATTGCTATATATGTTTGGCATATTTGGAAATGTTGCAACTGTAACATTTTGTGTCTTAGACCAGGGGTCGGCAATCCGCGGCTCCGGCTCTTTGATCACTCTGATGTGGCTCACCTGCATACTTGGCGACCCCCCTCCCCCCCTGATTTTTCCGGGTTTCAGTGGCCCTCCCAGTAATCTCTCGGAGGTAACATACAACGGTTTGCACCCGGACTACAATACTGTGGGCGTGTCGTGATGGCATTACCTTTGACGTCCTTAAAGACCTGTCGTAGTGCCCGCTTTTATATCATGCTACCTGTGTGCCAGCCGACTACATGTAGAATTTAGCCTTTAGATACGAACCTAAATGACTGCAAAGCATACTTGATCAACAGCCATACAGGTTACACTGAGGGTTGTGATACAAACAACTTTAACACTCTTACTAATATGCGCCGCACTGTGAATCCACACCAAACAAGAATGACAAGCATCCCTGACTCTTCCGGGCTACATTATACACCCCCCCCCCCCCCCCCCCAACCGACGCACGGGGGGTTGGTGGTAGCGGGGGTGTATAATGTAGCCCGGAACAGTTAGGGATGCATGGGATTCTGGGTATTTGTTCTGTTGTGTTTATGTTGTGTTACAGTGCGGAGGTTCTCCCGAAATGTGTTTGTTATTCTCGTTTATTGTGGGTTCACAGTGTTTCGCATATTTGTAACAGTGTTAAAGTTGTTAAAACGGGCACCCTCAGTGTGACCTGTATGGCTGTTGATCAAGTATGCCTTGCAGTCACTCACGTGTGTCCGCAGAAGCCAAATACAACATGTGACTTGGCCGGCACGCTATTTGTACCAGTTGTAGAGGTAAAGGCAGTGACATCATTTCACGCCCACATTATAGTTGTTCAGGTGAGAATCAGCGGATGTTAAAGAGAATAGTTACTCTGAAATAGGGTAGTCCCGTGGAAAAACTGTTTGGTTTGGCAAGTGTGATGCTGTCATGCGGCAATTCCTATAAAATTTGCGGCCCGAACTAACATTACATTTTCATATTAAGGTGCGAGCCGCATGTCCGAGACCCCTGGTTTATACATAACACAAAGCCAAAAAAAAAAACTCTCTATGCATTGTTTTTTCATTAGAAATTTCAAAAGAGTTTTATGGCTCCCATTATTTTCTTTATTTTGTGAAACGGGTCAAAATGGCTCTTTGAGTGGTAAAGGTTGCCTACCCCTGTCCTTGACGATTGCACTTGCCTTCCCACCTGCAGCACTACATTGTTGGCATAGGTCCAGCATGGTATTACTTTTTCACTGCAATTACACATATTTTGAAGGGGCCCGTTAATGCAAAACCAACTTTTCTTACCTATTGGTGGTACCTGTTGATGTGTATTTGGAATCCACATAAGTGTCAATAATCTAAAATCAAAACGTGGCAGCATTGCAGATATATTTATAAAACAGTCTTATCTTCATTCATAATTCATCTAAATGAGCCGTTTGGAATTTGCTCTGACGTGACGTTTTCTTCCCTGTCACATTATCGGATATCGCCATACAAATAAATTTACACAAAATATATTTAATACGCTCCTTTTTCGCTATCCTCTTGTCGTGGGGCTTAATGGCTCATACATGGACACATCCTCAGCTGTTGCCATTTCTAAAACAAGATACCGTATAGTTCGAACTTTTCCAGTAGACTCACGATGGAAGTGTTTCCTTGCACTTTAAACTACACACTGGTAACTTTGTCACACTTTAAATCACATCTACCAAAGCTGTTCTTCCTTTTTCCGACATCCATTTGGCGAGGAGGCAAAAGCGCCCCTCAACCATGGAAGTCTGGCGCGGACGCACGGCACTAACACTTTGTTTCTTCCCTCCCATTGCACAATGATACTTTTTTTTCCCCAAACAAATATTTAAATAATTGCTCTCGAGCTCCACAACATTTTTCGATCGTAATATTTTTTTAAAAATAAGACACTTAAATAAATGACTGTGAGAAAAACATTTAAGTTCTCAAAACTTAAATAGTGGTCGAGTTTCAGGTGGGTAAAGATGGACGGGAGAAGACGCTATTGAAGTGGAGCTACATAAATGAGACTGCCCATTAGGGTTGTACTAACAAAGTAAGACATTACTGATGAATTAAAAAAAGGTCCTATCTTGCCCTTGAAAAATACAGTTGTTTTTTTTTTTCATTGACCTGATGTGCGCTGCGGTGACAATGCTGGCATAGAAGCTGTGGCGCATGTTAGTCAACACATGCAGCACTTGCAGGCAGAAACAGTGTGGATAAAAAAGAGGGAGAATGGACGCAAATATGGCTTTAAAAGTAAAGATTAAGTATGCGGCAATATAAACACTGAAGCACAGACGGTAAAGCGGCCGTGCCAGCAACTTGAGAATTCCGGGTTCAAATAGAGCTTCCGTCATCTTAGTGACGGCTGTTGTGTCCTTGGGCAAGACATTTCACCCTTGCTCCTAATGGGTCGGGTTTAGCGCCTTACAAAAGTATCAAAAATTATCGAAATACAATACAACCCTTTGGTGCATCCTGAAGAGACGGTCGGAAAGTAAAACATACCCATGCACAATTTTGACCATAGAGCCACCATTACATGTTATGTAGACCACAAGGAAATGTATTATATATAGAAAAAAAATCATAATATGAACTTTTTAGAACTGATTGAAGCTGTAGTTAATCCAAATGCCAGGCTGTCTTGATTGTATTGTTTTTACTCCATCTCTTTTCCACTAGGTTGTGAGGGAGTATCTTGTCTGCTGTGGCATTGTAGGCCTCCAGGGCTTTAAGGAACATATTATGTCTGTTGATTTGACATGCCATTTTGTGACACCTATGCTCAAGATGTCCTCCCAGAAGTTGACTTACTACATAGAAAAGGTTGATGAAAGGATTATAATGTACTTTATATTCTTCAACTTTCTGCCACCACTTTCTAACCTTGATGCCACTGATATATGGTTATGTATTTTTTTTTTTTTACCAATAGCACCCAAGCGAGAGTCTTACGCCACTATATGAGGAGCTAGTTTTAAAGAATGTTTCATCTTTATGTCTATCCATGGAACTCTTTCTTGCCACTCCTTTCTCACTGTGTGAGGCCCAGGGAGCCCACAATACTGCTACCGCTAAGGTAACCCCTCACCTGTTCTGATTAATTGAAACAACTCTCATTGCAACTGACTGTTTTGTTTTTTCTTTATTTTTCAAACATCTTACCATATTTTCGATTCAATTACCCAAATGTTATTAACAATGTCTACGTGTGATAGTTTATAGGTAAAGCTATTGACTGTCATATATTTTGTTGGACATATTTAATCTGTTATCCTGTCCTATCATTTACTACTTTCTTGTAATAATGTGTTGCATTACAATTTTTCAATGTCAGTCGATATTTGGACTTTTTTAAAAGGTTGCAACAGAAAGATATAAAATGCCAGCATTCATCTGAAAATGTTGATAAATCTGTAAACTAATGCGTTTGTTACAAATAATTATCCAAACATTGCATCCCATAAATCTTCCGAAAAGGAGTTTACTTTTTTTTTTCTCCCCCAGAATATGACTTTAAATCAGGGGGAAGAGGCTCACTTGTGGATTTGTTTTGATCCAACTCACTATCAAGGTTCGTTGTCACAAGTTGTGGATAAGGTAATATTTTTTTTGTAACTTTTTATTGTTTAGATTGTAGTTGTATAGTTTGTCACAAAATTAATTTTTTTATCATTTTAAGGGGTAAATATTGAAAAATTGCTTGTATGAGGAAATGCAGGGAAATGATTAATCGACACCGCCTATAAAGCCTTTTAAATAACCTCCAAAAAAAACCCCAATAACCAACCTGTCAGAGTTAGTTGTAGACGAACCCCAAGATGCAGAGACAGAGGCAGGCATTGAACAGGCTAACATGATTTAATTATAATAGAACAAGCACAAACCAAAGGGGTACAAACAAAAAGCGCGCACGTGGGTGGATAACAAACAAAAAGGCCTAGCGTGGAAGCTAGCAGGTATCGAGCAAGAAACAGAAGTCATACTTATAGTATGAAAACAAACTTGAAAGCAGGCAACAAATGTAGCCATTGGGGAAATTTTTGGGGCATATTGTATTTTTTGCAGTGTTTATTTGGAACCATTTGAATTTTAGTTGAAGACCCCCGCTGTAGGCCAATTGCACCGTGAGTGGGATACACCCAGATTGATACAAATGGCCAAGTGTGAGTCCACCGTCAGACTCTGAAAACCCTTGTGTGTAACTGTAAATTACAGCTATTTGGTTTTGTCCAATGAGCAATAGGGGATCCTTATTTTTACTTATAAGACATACAACTTCAAATGTAAAAATTTAAATGCATCACCAAAATAGTTAGCATGTTACAGTGTGTAAATGTAAATTACACTAAGTAATCAAAATATCTAAAAAAATTTAGGAGACAGTTGTTTTTTAAGATAACCACACATTTAACGTTACGCCATGCTAAAAAAATTATAATTTTTTTTAAAATATTTGTTGTATATTTTCCTTTTTTAAGTAAATTAATACATCTTAAAATGTTTTATTATTGTTTGCATAGTGTTTGGCTCCTTGGAGGGAGGCACGCAACCCCGGTAGGCACTATACATCTTGCCCACTTGTCCTGTTCAGTATCATGGGAATAGCGAGGCCTGTTTAAACTTTAAAAAAAAAAAGCTTTGTGTACCATTATATTGCAATGACCATAACAACGCCAAAGCTTAGACTGTAAAATTAAATGTTGCAGTATAAGATATTTCAGTGGTGCTTGTATCTTTTAAACTTGAAGTAAATATAACAAAAAAGGAAAAGAAAAACAGATAACACGAAATATAAGGATTTACATTAACAATAATGTTAATCTTCATCAATATATCTGTAGAAATACATTGCAATATGCTTAATTTGTATTCCCCCCAGGACCTAAAAATTCACTACATTGGACACCCACAAGAAGACAAGGTGGAGCTGCATGCTGAAGTCCATTTTCCCAACCTCCATTTTTCCTCCACCACAGTAGATTTTGGTAGTGTGCTTAACTCCACAGAAAATCAGAGGGAGGTGACAATGACAAACTGCTCTCCACTGGCTGTTGGTTACCATTGGTCCTGTTTAGTGGATCACGCACACTGTGCCCTCAGGTATATTAACATTGACACACATAAACAATATCAATTTAAAAACTCTATTTGCTGTGGTTCCATCGGTTCCTTTAAATAATATAGTTTTGATGTTATTGCTGTTATGTTTATTTTTTAATGTTTTGTTACATGAAGCATGTTGACTCTTAAATGTACACTAGTCTACAATTGCGTGGATTTGCTAATGTTTCTGGCCGGGTTATCTTGATCATCATTTGTTAAATATTTCACAAATGTGCTACTTTGTGCATTGTGCAGACGAAACACTGACAACAGAATTGCATTGTTTTGATTATTATTTTGTTTTTTTTCCCGGGCACATCGCAAGTTTGCCATTGGTGTGGAGAAAAAAACTGTCAAATTTACTATACTTACTGTTTCCTGACAAATTAGGTAGTATGCCAACATATATATAACTCCAAGACCGACATAAATGAATGTGGAAAAAAAACAAAACATTGTTTCATCAGAGTACATCATTATTCAATATTTTCACATAGTAATCTGTTAAAATTGTGTCTGGTATAAGCACTGTCCTACTTGCCCCTTTTACAAAGGCTTTGCTGAGCACGGTGGTTAGAGTTAGGGTGGTTTTGTGACAAACAGTACATGCGTGTGTGTACTTTTCTTTTATAATTTTTAAATTGTTTGTTCACTACCTTACAGAACATTTTCAATTGTATATTTACTGAAAACCTTGATTATAATACATTTACCCATCCCTCCACCCCCACACACCAAACAAGGTCCTCTGCGCACTCTCCAGGTGCTCTCAGCCACAGACCTGTTTCCCAAAACCGAGATGTGTCACAATGCTCTGTTTGTGTGCAAGAGGTAAGCAAATGCTTATAGGAGTCAAACCGATCATATTAAATTTATGAAACCTTGGTGATGTTTATTATCTCCATGCTTTATTACATATTTAGGCATTGTTATTCTAGCTAACAGAAGAGTTTGCAAATATTATAAGCTGGACCACGATACATGGCACCGGAATTCCAGGGAAAACAAAACATTTTATATTCATGCATGAAAATAAAAAAGATAGTTTTACTTATTGTAAAAAAGATAGTTTTACTTATTGTACTTGTGAAGTTATCATGTGAAAATGACAACCTAAATTTGCTAATGTTGATTTTCTCTCTAAAGGTGTTTGATGTATTGCCAATGTATGGTCATCTGCAACCTGGCGAGCAACAGGTGGTGACATTCATTTTCCACGGCCAGGACTTTGTCAGTCGAGAGGTGATAGCACAGTGCCAGGTGGAGCATGGCCCAATATATGACATTAGACTCAAGGGAGAAGCATCAGAGATCAGCTTCAGCCTTGACTCAATCACCGTTGACTTTGGTCTGCAGGTAATGTGCTTATAATGAAGTAATATTCCAGGAATTTAGGCTCAGTCAACGTCTCTGTTTGTTTAGTATTAATTGCACAAGATCCAACACAGTCACACGAGCACCAATATGGGTCTCGTTTTTTTTTCTGGCAATATTCAAACGCCTTTTTCTTCCCGCAATAATCGTCCCTTCTCCGTCCCTCCCCAGAAGTCCTGTCCCCCAGCCAAAGCCATCGGCTAAAACCCTGTGGTCAGCCGCTACAAACCCCACCCCTTTACAAAAAGTCCTCGCTCTCGAGGACTGACCCGTAAGACAACAAATTGGTAACATCACAGCAGCATGTACATTCAAAACACATTGGTGCAAAAAAATCTGTGCAAACGTCACACAAAAGTAGGTTGACCCCCTTCCCCTCCCAATTCCTATTTTTTTTCTTAGTCCAAGGTCACCACAGAGTCTTTCAAACGGTCCAGAGACCTTTCTACACTGTCTGGGCTGCTCTCTTTGGTGGGGAATACCGGCCACCAAAAATGGTGTGGGTATTGCAGAGCCCAAAACTAAGGACCTTGAACTAGTACAGAAGGCGGATTTAGGACGGAATTTGGGAGAAAGGTGGGCTTGATAGTATACGCTCTTAGGGTTTAGTGTGGTGAACCACGAGGAGCTGGAGGATGAGTCCAAGGACTTATCAATACGGGGGAGGGGGTAAGAGTAAATTGTGGTCACATCGTTCAACCATCTGTAATCCACACAGAATAGCCAGTCACCTACCTTCTTCTTTGCGACCTTGACCACAGGTGCTGCCCATGGCCTGTCAGACATCTTGATAAACTCAGCCTACAGCAGGTCGTCCATAGCCTTGTTGCATACCTGCTATTGAGCAAGGGGATGCGGCCTGCGTGCCCCTTGATTGGCCATGCCAGGCCAGTGTCTATAACATGCTCTGCCAAGTGGGCTCTTCCCACCTCACTCTCGTTCACTGCAAAATGATCCTGGGATTCTATCAGCAGATATTTCAGCTGTTCCTGCAGGTTTCTGTACTCCTCTCTCTGCCCTCCCTCTAGGGCAAGGGTAGGGAACCTATGGCTCTAGAGCCAGATGTGGCTCTTTTGATGACTACATATGGCTCTCAGATAATTTATATAGCGCTTTTCTCTAGTGACTCAAATCGCTTTACAAAGTGACACCCAATATCTAAGTTACATTTAAACCAGTGTGGGTGGCACTGGGGGCAGGTGTGTAAAGTGTCTTGCCCAAGTACACAACAGCAGTGACTAGGATGGCGGAAGCGGGAATCGAACCTGGAACCCTCAGGTTGCTAGCACGGCCACTCTACCAACCGAGCTATGCCGAGTAACCGTGTAATACTCTTCCATATCAGTAGGTGGCAGTCGGTAGCTAATTGCTTTGTAGATGTGGCAAACAGCGGGAGACAGTGTGCAGGTAAAAAGGTGTCTAATGCTTAAACCAGGGGTAGGGAACCTATGGCTCTAGAGCCAGATGACTGCATATGTATTATTGGTTAACTTTTACAATAACAATGTTGTTAAAAAGAATAAGAGACTTATTATACTCTACAAATGTTGGTCATTCTTAAAAATGCAAAAATTTAGTTGTATACAGTGTTGAAAAATGTTATATGGCTCTTACGGAAATACATTGTGAAATATTTGGCTTTCATGGCTCTCTCAGCCAAAAAGGTTCCCGACCCCTGCTCTAGGGCCAGGGAGGATAGTCGCTGACGGGGGTCTGTGGGCGGTCCCGCCTTGGGCTGGCACTGCCATGGGCTGGAACCCTCTGATGGCAAACATCTCTGACTCGCCACTTGTTGGCTAAAGGGGGAAATGGCAATGGCAGCAATTGGAGGGGTGGTGGTAAGCATCAACAGTGCCTGGGCAGGCAGGACAGTGGTCAGGGGGCTGGGAACTAGGTGACCAATAGCAACCGTAGGGCGCCCTGGCAAGTTAAGTGTACCTAGCAGGCACTGAATGTCCTGGAGGAAGTCCAGCCCTAAGATGCAGTAGTCTAGCACGTATGCCACCCAAACTGGATGGAAAACCCGCCTGCCCCCCACACACACAACCACAGGAACCTCTACCCCACCATGGGAACTAGCTGGCCTGTGACTGTGGGGAGCTGCACCAGTCTCACCAGCGTTACCGATGACCCTATGTCCAATAGGCCCACAGTAGGCACCCCCTGGACGAAGACAGCAATGTGGCAGGAACCTCCTCCTTTGGAGCCCCCTGCCACCCAGCCCACTGCCATAGTAGGTGCATTGCTGTTGTCTGCTTCTGAGGCGATATAGCCCCTCCCCCCTGACTGTGCCACTGGGCTCCTCCATTTGGCCGAAAGCATGAGGAAGGTGTCCAAGGCCCCTCCCTCCTGGCTGTGCCGACGGGCCCCTTTCACTGACTCACGGGCCTGTACTGGCAACGCAGGGACCGTGGTGATAGCAGTGGCCCGCTTATTCCTGACAATGCGGGCCCAGCGCCGTTACTCGGCTTACATCCACAGGACCCCTGCATGGGGTGCGGGACACTTGTGTCTTGTAGAGTCACTGCCATCAGTAGTTCACTCATTTCCGCCTTCTCACAGGCAAGGTTTATTTTTCAGTCTACCGGTTGTAGCCGCTTTCCCCAGCATCTCCCTCTCAATGGCAGCTTCCAGCGGCTCTTTCAGGGACTTTGGGTGTTGAAGCTGCACTTGCACGATCAGGTCAGGGGGAGTAAATGGCCCCGACAAACGGGTCAGTGGCCAGAACATTACGTGCATCAGCAGGCAAGTGACAATATGCACGGCGCACCTGGCCCTCAATGTCATTAGCCAGCCCCAACTGGCTTACCATGCTTCCTGCACCTCCCTCTCAGTTCAGTTTTTAATTGCGCTGACTTAGACCATATCGCAACCTCTTCTTGAGTGCCCCCACTTGGACAGCATAGCACCATTGCTGTTCACGGTCCAGCAGTAGGAGGCAGGAAAGAGCCTCTCTCTCTAGGCAAAAAGCCAGTTGCAATGCTTTGTCCCTCGTCTTGAACCTTGTATACTTCGACTGGCATCTACAGTCTTCAAAAGGCTTAACGATTGGTATAAACCTACATATCTTATACCTAATTCTTGGCTGAATAGAAAAAACTGAAACGTATAGTCATGGCGTTTTCCTTAAACTCTTGTTTTTATTATTCCAGCGTTTTGATCAAATTGGGGAATCGAGCATAATTCTAAGAAATACTGGAAAAGTGGGTTTCAAATTCAGTATTGAAAGGCCTGAAAAGGAGAATACTTCAGTGGAGCAGTCACAGTCAGATGTAACTCCGGAAACATCATATGAGCAGAAAGAAGAGATCCAACCTGGGCAACCCATGGTCATCCCCCCAACAGTGAGTTCAATTTGAAGAGTCATTGAAGATGCAGGAGAACTGATTTTACAACAATTGTTGCGTATGACAGGGTTACATTGATGCTGGCTCACAGCATTCCCTGTGTGTGCTCTACCTCCCTGGCATCCCTACAAAGTTTGAGGAGCAGCTTCAACTGGTGGTGGCTCACTTACCTCCACAAGTTATCACGCTCAAAGGAGAGGGAGTGTTCCCACGGATCTCCTTGAATTTGCCTCGGAACCTTGGTACATGTACACCTATGCAATACACAGACATTAGCATGGTATTGTGCTGGGTTAACTGTGATAATACCTAAAACATTGCAAAATATCTCACCTCTTTAATTGTGTGTTTTTATCGGAACCTTAAAACTGTCTACACCTGTTTTGATTAAATTATATACTGTAATTACCTTACAGCAAAGGAATCCCACAGTGATGTGGCTGAGAGGGTCAGAACAGCCATGCAAGCACAGGTTACTCATGTCCCTAATGTGAGTCCTGGAAATAAACGTCACTGATTTTAGGTTTTCAAAAATAATGTTCTATTAGATGGTGAATTTCTAAATATTACTTGTCCAATTAATAATGCTAAAGGAATGCACTTACAGTATATGCAACAAGTATACACTCAGTATGTATTAACCTTACACTTATATTTCCCTTGTCTTCTTAGCATACAGAGTTGTTTTATATGGAGATTGAGAACATGCTGGTCACAGAAAATGCTTTGGCCGTGAGCAAGAACCTTGTGGAGTTTGGGAACAGTCAAGGTTCCACCAAAAAATGGAGCAAACTCAGCAAGTATGCATTTACTTGATCAGTTATTCTCAAAGTTGCCAGTGCTTGTTACACCGCCTGAGGTGCATACCATGTTTTTGGACAATTTTTTCAAGCTTTAGCGCAAGGGGGAGAACTTCGAGTGGTAACTTAATGTGTCGTCCGTCTATAGCTCAGGAGAGTGACTCAGCAACATATTTGGGAGAAAAGCGCACCATAAAGTGAAAATCGTTGTATTGCAAGGGTGAATTCCACCCTCAACAAAGACTCCCAAGTATGACGGGAAGTGAAGCGTTTCATGTCAATTTTGAACATAGTTTAAAATTGCAACTCAGCGCACATCAGAGAGCTAGTGTGTTAGGACAACAGTACAGTGATGTAGGTAATGAACTGGCGTATATAAGTATGCATACTGTTTGCACAGTATGGTCTAAAATGTTACAACAGTACAGTGAGGTAGCTAATAAACTGGCATAAAAGTATATATACAGTGCAAATTGTATGGTACAAAATGTTACAGAAACAGTACAGTGAGGTATGTTGATTTTTTAAATGAAGACGCAACGCGAAGCGGATCATTAATATATGGGAAAGGGTGGCGGGAAGGCATCTCATGTTGTTTTTGAAGTCCTCATGGCCCATTGGACATAACAGTTTGTAGATCTTGTGGTGTGGGACCTAATTGACCTCACTCAAGTGGTGTCCAAAGGGCAACAGGTTGTGGGCGGGGTGAGAGGTCTTGCCGCTGATGGTTTTCACTTTTTTAAGGAAGCGATATCTGGAAAAGTCGTCCACGAGGGGCAGGGGGCTGCCAACAATGTTCTGGGCTGTTTTTATGGCCCTCTGCACAGCCTTTCTGTCCTGCACTGTGGAGCCTGCGTACCACAGACTCAGTGACTATGTTAATGTATTGTCCACAGCGCAGGGATAGAAGCCAGCAGCAGCTCCAGGGCCTGGTTATTGCTAGTGCACCACTTAGTCAGGTCACTGACCTCCTTCCTGATGGTTGCGTCTTCATTTGTGATGACCCCAAACCCGGTGGTGTTGTACGGGAACTTAAATATATTGTTAGTTGAGTGGAAGGCTGTTCAGTCTGAGGTGTACAGGGTGTACTATGTATTTTTATTTATTTATTTTTTCTGTACTTTGGAGCGCTTTGAGATTTTAACAAATGTAAAGTGTGTTACAAAAGTAATTCATTATTATTGTTTTTATTTACAGAAGAGTACTTAGCACACAGCCTTGGGGAAAGCTAGTGCTGCAGGGGAGGGTTGAGGAGATCTGGGGGGCCAAGTTTGTCATGCTGAAGGCGGTTTGTGAGGTAGTCTTTTATGTAGTGGTAGGCAGGGTTGTCCTGATTCCAGTTATTTGGTACCGATACCAAAATGTATAATGATACTTTTCAATACTTTTCCAAAAAAAGGGGACCCCAACAAATGTCAATATTATTTCATTTTAACAGAAAATCTTACAATACATTAAACTATGTTTTATATTGCACTCAAATAACAATTTACAATTGTCCATATTATATATATAGCCTGCCATAATCTAAGATTAGGTTAGAATAGAAAAGAAAGCTTAATTGGCAGTGTATTAAATGCTTCATGATTTATGGTTGCCACTCTTGGTCAATGCTTTAAGACAAATACAATCATTAGTAAATACTAAAAACAAAATGATGCCTAACAATACACAAATAAGACATTTAGCAGGTAAAACACAATGTTAAAGATAAAACACAAATTGTAGGATTTTTTTCTAAAATTCAGTAATTTCTCTTGCATTAGTATACGCTAATTAGGCAGTTTGAACTCTGCTAAAAAGTGGCAACATGCCAAGCAGCTCTGTATGCGTCTACGTATCTATATGTCCACAACAGGGGAGCTAGTTAACTATGTGTGTTTGTGAGAATGCCAATGCGTTGGGTGAGTGACATCAGTGAGTGAGTGGGCAAGTGAAGCGAGAGAGCTGTAGCATGTGCACTGCGCAGTAGAGCGATGAACGGGTCTGGTTCTGTCCTGCAAAACTAATAATATAACAACCTGATTGTTACATGAACAGGTCTGGTTGTGTCCTGCTAAACTGACATAGCAACCAGATTGTTTCAAAGCGGTGGCTTTGTAATTCTGACTCGAAAGCAGAGCTCAGCAGACCCATTGCCAGGTAAAGTGAAGGGTGTTACCCCCAACGAAAACATTGTGCCTGGAGGAAATCAATCAATGTCATTGTTTACTTATACAGCCCTAAATCACGAATGTCTCAAAGGGCTGCATAAGCCACAACGAACATATCCCCTGTGCTCCTCGACAATGTGTTTGGGAGCCGAACAGCAGGAAAAGATTAACAATTAGATTATTACCTGTCACTCTTTCTAATTCCTTGTTCAGATCTGAATTCTTGGTTTTTGAATGTTTACTGAAGTTTGAAGCAAAGGTGGTAATACTAATGGCCACATTTGGCGAGAAATTTTTTAAAGCAGACCTTGCAGTCGCACCGGGGCGCCTCTCTGTGTAAAGCGTCACCTTCACCGTTTAAAGCGTTAAAAGCGTATTTGGCCGTGACATTCCCATATTACAAGGAAAAGCGTCTGATTGGCTCTCATTCATAACTAAACCCCATCCTCTTTCTTTAGTAGCTGTTAAACAGCAATTATTGCATACATCCCGAACTTGTCCCACCCATGTGGTGATATCCTTTACACACTGATGTCGGGTTTTGGTGTAGTTCCGCCAGAGGGATCAAAGGTCCGTAATATCATCGCTTACGTGCAGGGATTTCTCCAGATTCTCTGAACCATTTGAGGATTTTACGGACCACAGATGGTAAAATCCCTAAATTCCTTGCGATAGCTCATTGAGAAATGTTGTTCGAAAACTGTTCGACAATTTGCTTACAAATTGGTGACCCTCGCTCCATCCTTGTTTGTGAGTTACTTCACATTTCATGGAAGCTGCTTTTATACCCAATCATGGCACCCACCTGTTCCCAATTAGCCTGCACACCTGTGGGATGTTCCAAATAAGTGTTCGATGAGCATTCCTCAACCTAACAGTATTTATTGCCACCTTTCCCAACTTCTTTGTCACGTGTTGCTGGATCAAATTCTAAAGTTAATGATTATTTGCAAAAAAAAAATGTTTATCAATTTGAACATCAAATATGTTGTCCTTGTAGCATATTCAACTGAATATGGCTTTAAAATGATCTGCAAATCATTGTATTCCGTTTATATTTACATCTAACACAATTTCCCAACTCATATGCAAACGAGGTTTGTAAAACAAACTACAACCAACACTAGTGTAGCCCGAATGTTACTTTAATAAAGCACTGTACAAGTACTAAGTAAATAATGAACGATCAGAAAAAACTAAACTCAGCTCTAGGAATGGAGAGTAATGAAGACTGAACACAGGATTTAAGTTTAAGTGGTACCAAATTATATTAAAAATAATAGGAAAAAATTAACAACAAACAGACATGTAAATTCGAATGGCCATTCACATATGAAGTGAAGTGAAGTGAATTATATTCATATAGCGCTTTTCTCAAGTGACTCAAAGCGCTTCACATAGTGACACCCAATATCTAAGTTACATTTAAACCAGTGTGGGTGGCACTGGGAGCAGGTGGGTAAAGTGTCTTGCCCAAGGACACAACGGCAGTAACTAGGATGGCACAAGCGGGAATCGAACCTGCAACCCTCAAGTTGCTGACATGGCCACTCTACCAACCGAGCTATGCTATTCAACAAATTCACAGAACGTTCAATATTCACAATGTGGTACAGTACTTGATTCAGTCCTTGTTTCTACCAACACGAGTTCAGAGTTCCTTAAACGGCCCCGTTTGTGGTGGCAGTGTCCGGAGGGGTTTTAGTGAAGGGACGGGGGGAAAAGTGAAAGTTCAGGAGGACCGCAATGAACACGTTGCGTTTTGGTAAACAAAGGGAAAACACAGCGGCTGCTGAGGAGCCTCCTACCCGCCCGGGGCTCGGTTGGGTGGATTCAGTTCAATTGGTTCAGTTCCAGGCATAAAGCTTCAGACTCTAGTTCAGGCTCTAGCTCGCCATCCAACCTGGCCTGTATAAAAGGGCAGGACCCGACAAATTTCCAGTGCGCACACAAAATACATTCAAATACTAAATACTAAATAATACTACTGTATTCAAATAGCAAGTATATACCTTGATATTGTACAATAAATAATTTATAAATCCAATTAGAATAAATAATATAATAATTGATATATAAAAATATTAATTTCTCTAATAGTATCAAAATGTAAACATTGCATCCTCAAATAAGGTGCACAGCAGACACAGTGGTTGACTGGACTGCATCATAAAGTGCATTGGATGCAAGGCACTGATGACCATCAAGCAAGTAAAACAACCTAAGAACAATCAGACAAATGTTGACTGCTAAAGTTTCATTCATTTGGTTAACTGTATTCAGAGAAACAGGCATATAAGTAGATGCTAACAGCTCCATTCTTAACGAATGCAGCATCTAGACTACGTAAATGCAACTCACCAATTCCGCAGATAAATTACACTCTCGCACGACGACCCACGGCTCCGGTAGTCGGCTCCTACAGTTCGACATTACATTTCAGTTTAGAAGGCTTAGTTAATAATTAAAGCGTCAAAACTGAGTCACATACCTGCAGTAACCTCGCCCAGCGTGTACTTATCGCTCTTCCCGGGAGCAACCCAGTACCAGGTTTTATACTTGCCGCGTTAGGTCACGTGACTGCGTGACGTAATGACGCACGCAAGGACAGCTTAAACAACGAAAATAAATCGAAAGGGTATTTAATGGGGTCTTGAAAGGATATTTAAATAAAGGATATTTAATGGGGTTTTGTCTCTCGGGTTACACTAGCAATGATTATATTGGTGAAAATAAGTAATGTTGGAACCCATTTCCTCAGGGTATCAGCCTATTGAGAACAAATTAGGCACTGAGACGACCCATATCCACATAGGTTTTTTTTGTCGAAAATACATTTTGCCACTGGATCCCCTGTGGTACACGTATCACAGTTTCAAAAACACTGTTTCAAATTGTTCCGCCTCTTGAGGGGGGTGGCACCTGTGGTGGCCTGTCAGATATTAGGGGTGGCATCATCGACAGATGGGCGACCTCTGCCCTAGTAGTTAATCCCTGGGTACCATCTTGCAGATGTACTATTGGATCTCTGTTGTTTCATTGTGGACCGTGACTCTAATTCTTTTAATTCCTTGGACTCTCATCTTAATACAATCTCAGAATGCTCGACTCATGGTGAATTCAACCAGGTTCATTTTCTTAATTTATTTTCGGCATGTTATTACATCAATATTTCAAGCTGCGGTGCCTCCCTTCAAGTCTTGTGGCTAAGAGAAGAAACTACTGGTTGAGATAAATACGACAGTGGGAATCCTTCATGTAATGTTGTAAAATAATATCGACAGTATTTTCATTTGCATCTACACTGTTCTTTTCTCATTTCCTTAGGTTCTGCCTTCCCGAGTTTGTTTTGGATTTTGGTTATGTTGTTCCAAGCCAAGTCCTCAAAAAAACTGTTAGTTTGACCAATAACGGGTCATTACCTGTGTCCTTCCACGCCAACAACAAAGTCACTGATGGTAATGTATCATGGTTAATACATTGGGTGATCTGTCATTTTCATTAAACTTAGTTAAGAAAATTTATTTTTGTATTAATAAGAGTATGAAAAATGTTTGCTATTTAAATTGTTAAAATTGAAAATTGAAGGCTTCACGGTGGCAGAGGGGTTAGTGCATCTGCCTCACAATACGAAGTTCCTGCAGTCCTGGGTTCAAATCCAGGCTCGGGACCTTTCTGTGTGGAGTTTGCATGTTCTCCCCGTGACTGCGTGGGTTCCCTCCGGGTACTCCGGCTTCCTCCCACTTCCAAAGACATGCACCTGGGGATAGGTTGATTGGCAACACTAAATTGGCCCTAGTGTGTGAATGTGAGTGTGAATGTTGTCTGTCTATCCGTGTTGGCCCTGCGATGAGGTGGCGACTTGTCCAGGGTGTACCCTGCCTTCCGCCCGATTGTAGCTGAGATAGGCGCCAGGGAATAAGCGGTAGAAAATGGATGGATGGATGGAAAATTGAAAATGTATTCAAAGTTAGTGCTATATGTTAACTTGGACATGTTTGACTGTACCCATCCTTGTACAGGGACAAATAATCAATAGGCACTTTAGTGTTTCACTTTTCCTTTTATTGTAATATTAATATAACATTATGAATGTGTGCTTGCCTCTTCAGGTTTCAGGGTAGAGTTTGGTAGCGTAAAAAACCTTTCTTGTGGTGAGTCAGAGTCTTTCACTGTGGAATTTGATCCTCGAAGAGGAAACCTGCCAATGGGGATCAGAAGTGCGGTCATTCCAATTCAGGTGCCTTCTTTAAAGTATTTGTTTGCTGTTGATTTCAATGTAATTTCATTTTCTTTAATTACACATTGTTCTTGGGTAATAGGTCATAGGTGCCCCATCAGTGCAGGTACGTCTGTGTGCTGTGGTGACCGTCCCGTCGATCTCTGTTTCCACAGAAATACTGGAGTTTGAAAATGTGCGGTGTGGCATGTGTAAGGTAAGATGTTACCAATGAAAACCTGATGTTAGATTATCTTAAACAATAAGTGCTCACAGTTTTCATGTTTTAACGTAATTACAAAAATAAATATAAGTAATAAGTAAAATAAATGTAATAGTATCTGTCCTGACTATCCCGCTCAGGCAAATCATGTTAATGTAAATGCCCATATCTGCTGTACATATTTACTTTACAATAGACACATCTTGTTGCCTTATTTGTATTTGACTTCATTAAATGTTTGGATATATTTAGCCTTTGGTGCAGCTGGACCAGACAGACAGAATAAGAAAAAAAAGAAGACTGAGGAGTAATTTGTGGAGTCAAGAAGCGGACTCTTTTCTCACATTACTATATAAAAAAATATACAGTACAGTCCAAAAGTTTGGACACACCTTCTCATTTCAATGTGTTTTCTTTATTTTCATGACTAAAGTACTATATATTTACATTGTAGATTGTCACTGAAGGCATCACAATGATGACACCTGTGAAGTGAAAAACATTTCAGGTGACTACCTCTTGAAGCTCATCGAGGGAACGCCAAGAGTGTGCAAAGCAGTATTCAGAGCAAACAGTGGTTATTTTGAAGAAACTAGAATATAAAACATGTTTTCAGCTATTTCACCTTTTTTTGTTAAGTTCATAATTCCACATGTGTTATTTAATACTGTTGATGCCTTAAGTGACAATCTACAATGTAAATATATATATATATATATGTCTTGATTGGATTATCCGGAGAATAGAGCTCGATACCGTGGTAGAGCGCAATATGTAGGTGTGGGAAAAAACCTCAAAGACAATAATGTTGAATATTCAATAACATGGCAAATTCTTGCATGCAGCACACCTTACAACAGTGGTAATAAAAGATGCAACCTATGCTTCAAAGAGAAACTGTTTATTATATATCATCCAGATCTATCATCCCTCAACAAGCGCAGTGAAATCATTTCAACATGCCGCCATAGACGGAAACACCTCCTAGGTAACACATGAGCCAATCACCACACCCTACGCCTGCTTGTACCCACCCACTCTGTGCTCTATATAAACCATTGTATGTGAATGCTTCCATTAAAATCTCCTGATGATTGAGGGAACCCTTCATGAAACAGTTCTGTAGAGATGAAGTAGTCTTGTGATTTTTTCCCACACCTACATATATATATATATATATATATATATATATATACACACACACACATATATATATATATATATGTGTGTGTGTATACGTACTGTATATATATATATATATATATATATATATATATATATATATATATATATGTGTGTGTGTGTGTATACGTACTGTATATATATATGTTCTGTTCTACATGGTAGTGTGCTGGGGGGGCAGTACATCTAAGAAGGACAGCTCCAGACTTGAGAAACTGATCAGGCGGGCCGGTTCTACAATCGGAATGAAACTGGACACACTGGTGACGGTGGCAGAGAAGAGGACTGTTGACAAACTAGTGAGCATCCTGGATGATGCCAGTCACCCTCTGCATAGCGTTATCAGTAGCCAGAGGAGCCTGTTAAGTGCTAGACTGCTTCATCCCAAGTGCAGGACTAATAGACTCAAAAACTCCTTTGTCCCACACACCATTAGACTGTACAACTCCTCTCTGGGGCGGGGGACGGGGGGTACTAGGATGACAGGGGATGCAAAACATTAACAGTGCAATACGTTTTCATAACATGGTCACTACTGCCTACTTTGTCTTGTTATATTCTTATTTTACTGTTATATTGTTATTCCCATTGTTTTTATTCTTTTTGTAATATTTCTCTATTTTGTTTCCATTTAAACCCCCATTATTTACTTTTTACTTTTTTCTTTAAATTGATCTCAACTCTGTACACTGCTGCTGGAATTTTAATTTTCCTGAAGGAACTCTCCTGAAGGAATCAATAAAGTACTATCCATCTATCTATCTATCTATCTATCTATCTATCTATCTATATATATATATATATATATGTATATATATATATATATATATATATATATATATATATATATATATATATATATATATATATATATATATATATATATATATATATATATATATATATATATATCTGTATACATATTTATATATATTATACATATATCTCCAAAACATTTAATAAAGTCAAATACAAATTTGGGGCGGCATAGCGTGGTGGGTAGAGCGGCCGTGCCATAAACCTGAGAGTTGCTGGTTCGCTCCCCGCCTCTTGACATCCAAATTGATGCCGTTGTGTCCTTGGGCAGGACACTTCACCTCCAGTGCTGCTCACACTGGTGAATGAATGAATGAATTATAGGTGGTGGTCGGAGGAGCCGTAGCCACGCTTCCATCAGTCTACCCCAGGGCAGCTGTGGCTATAAAAGTAGCTTACCACCACTAGGTGTGAATGAATGATGGGTTCTCACTTCTCTGTGAAACTCTTTGAGTGTCTAGAAAAGCGCTATATACACCTAATCCATTATAAATAGTCATGAAAATAAAGAAAACGCATTGAATGGGAAAGTGTGTCCAAACTTTTGGTTTTACATACACTTGTGAATGACATAATGTCACAGGTGTCTTGAGTTTCCAATAATTTCTTTGTATGTTTTTTTTTGTCATAGAGTGATTGGAGCACATACTTGTTGATCACAATAAAACATTCATGAAGTTTGAATTTATTATGGGTCTACTGGAAGTGTGACCAAATCTGCTGGGTCAAAAGTATACATTCAGCAATGTCAATATTTGATTACATGTCCCTTGGTAGGTTTCACTGCAATAAGGCGCTTTTGGTAGCCATCCACAAGCTTCTATTGAAGTTTTGACCACTCTTGTTGACAAAATTGATGCAGTTCAGCTAAATGTATTGCTTTTCTGACATGGACTTGTTTCTTCAGCATTGTCCACATGTTTAAGTCAGGACTTTGGGAAGGCCATTGTAAAACTTTAATTCTAGCCTGATTTAGCCACTCCTTTACCACTTTTGACGTGTGTTTGGGGTCATTGTCCTGTTGGAACACCCAACTGCGCCCAAAACCCAAGCTCCGGGCTGATGATTTTAGGTTGTCCCTAAGAATTTGGAGAGTAATCTTCCTTTTTCATTGTCCCATTTACTCTCTGTAAAGCACCAGTTCCATTGGCAGCAAAACAGGCCCAGAGCGTAATACTACCACCACCATGCTTGATGGTAGGTGTTGTGTTTCTGGGATTATGGGCCTCACCTTTTCTCCTCCAAACGTTGCTGGGTATTTTGGCCAAACAGCTCAAATGCTTTTTCATCTGACATCACATTGACAAAGATAAGACCTTCTGGAGAAAAGTTATGTGGTCAGATGAAACCCCGAAAGTGACAAGAGGTAGAAAATGGATGTATGGATGAGTGTTTGTTACAACAAAGTTTACAATTCAGCACATCCCTTTAGACTCTTAACTGACCTGCCACATAATTAAAATACAACATTTTTAAGTGGCTAGCTTGAACAGTTTGATATGTGAATTACTGTTGCATCATTGTTATACAGTATACCTGGTATCAAATGTAATATGTGTTTCACCCCAACAGATTCTGATACTACAGCTACATAATCATGAATCTGTGCCATGCAAATGGAGCATAATTGAAGATATAAAGCCTGTAAAGGTACAGACTGCCAGTTATAATTTTAGTATTTATGCTATACTAGTGACTAAAATGTTCTGATACAGTTTAATGAATAAAAAAGTAACTGCATCACGGAGAGACTTACCCCTGTGTTTGTTTCTTTTAGGTTGATAAGTTCTTGCCCCTCCACCAGCTGAGCAAGTTCCTGCAGCAGAACCGGCCACCACCTCTGATGTTTGAGATGACCCCTTCTTCCGGCATGCTTTCCCCTGGCGAGCGGGCCAATATCCAAGTCAAGTTCAGTCCTATTGAGGGGGTAAGCACCTCAAAGATGGTGTAGATTTGTAATGATAATAATGTAACCAAATAAAATGTCATTTTGTAGAATTAGAATCTGATCACAATAAACAAATTTCGGCCTTTAGACAAATTAAGCGCAGCACATTTACTTACAATTGACTGCTGTCTTTGTAGTGCTTTTACAAGAGAGATTTAATCATCCATGTGACTGAGGGTGCCCACCCAGTGGTGGTCACAGCCCAGGGACAGGGTGAAGACCCACAGCTAGTGTTCTGCCCACCAGATCTACACATGGGGCCTTGCCTACCATTCAGTATGGAGATTGAAGCAGAGGTCACTGTCCAAAATCCCTGCTCTTTCCCCGTGGAGTTCTACTCTCTTGAGTTTGACACACAATATCGTAAGGAAGAGGAGGTAATGCTCTTTTCCTACAGTAATGTAATGCTCTATTGATTTTTCTCAGGGGTACGTGATGGCATTTTTAGAGTTTATTAGTTTATTAGAGCACAGCTGCAGCTAATAGAGATCTTTGTGGGGTACAAAAAAAATACAAAATAAAGTGAAGAACTGTTGAAAACACTTATCCGCATAAAAAATGAAACCATTATAAACCATTGTGACCTTTAAAGGGGAACGGTACTTGTTTAAAATGTTTGATTTCATTCGCAATCCTTATGTAAGACAAGAACACTTTCTTTTCAATGTACACCAATCTGTAAAATGCAGCGTTGCATACTCAGTGCATTTATATAAAATGTTGATGGTGTGGCTCCCATTAGCTCCATTGTTAGCAGACTTTTGCAAGCGCTTATTTACGAGTTACAATGCAAAAAAATTGAAAACGTGTGCTTGTCTCACACAGGGATTGTGAATAAGAGGCGAAATTCAGAAAAAAGTACAGTTCCCCTTTAAGCTTCATTTTATCTATACACCAAAATGTATTTAATTGGTGCGTGACACCCCCCAACCCCCCGCCACCAAAATTAAAACAGTTTAAATAGGTAACTGGCCTTCTAAAAAGAAAAACTAACTTTTAGTCCTGAAAATTTGTGTGTATCCCCCTTTGTAGTCTGTGTCGACACTGTAGTCAAAAGGCTTCTTCTTTTTCATTATCTTCTTCCCATTTCTAATATAAGGTAATGTAAATTTCTTAGTTACATCCGTCAGTAAATTTGCCATGAAAGCGCTAAAACATACCGGTTTAGTGAGTTTATATAATTCACCCAAGGAACTTTAGTTAGTAGAGAGTTCCGATCTGACGGTTTATCATGGGACACATTTCCAGCGTTGTTATTGCACTAGTGAGCCACGGATGAGGAGATGCTGCTCTATTCATTGAAGTAAAGTATGAATGTCATTAAAAAAGTTAGCTCTATCTTTTTACACTTCCACACAAGGTCTTGGCATGCTACACCGCTACAACAAAGATGATGGATAAAAGATGCTGCCGAAGGTGAGCCACATAAATACAAACCCCATTTCCATGAGTTGGGGAAATTGTGTTAGATGTAAATATAAACGAAATACAATGATTTGCAAATCCTTTTCAACCAATATTCAATTGAAAGTACTACAAAGACAAGATATTTGATGTTCAAACTCATACATTTGATTTTTTTTTGCAAATAATAATTAACTTGCAATTTCTTGGCTGCAACACGTGCCAAAGTAGTTGGAAAAGGGCATGTTCACCACTGTGTTACATCACTTTTTCTTTTAACAACACTCAATAAATGTTTGGGAACTGAGGAAACTTATTGTTGAAGCTTTGAAAGTGGAATTCTTTCCCATTTTTGTTTTATGTAGAGCTTCAGTCGTTCAACAGTCCGGGTCTCCGCTGTCGTATTTTACGCTTCATAATGCGCCACACATTTTCGATGGGAGACATGTCTGGACTGCAGGTGGGCCAGGAAAGTATCCAACCTCTTCTTTTACGACGTCACGCTGTTGTAACACGTGCTGAATGTGGCTTGGCATTGTCTTGCTGAAAGAAGCAGGGACGTCCATGAAAAAGACAGTGCTTTGATGGTAGCATATGTTGTTCCAAAACCTGTATGTACGTTTCAGCATTAATGGTGCCTTCACAGATGTGTAAATTACCCATGCCTTGGGCACTAATGCACCCCCATACATTCACAGATGCTGGCTTTTGAACTTTGCGTCGATAAGAGTCTGGATGGTTCGTTTCTCCTTTGGTCCGGATGACAAAATGTCGAATATTTCCAAAAACTATTGGAAATGTGGACTCGTCAGACCACAGAACACTTTTCCACTTTGCATCAGTTCATCTTAGATGATCTCGGGCCCAGTGAAGCAGGCGGCGTATCTGGATGTTGTTGATAAATGGCTTTCACTTTGCATAGTAGAGCTTTAACGTGCACTTGCCGATGTTACGACAAATTGTATTTAGTGGCAGTGGTTTTCTGAAGTGTTCCTGAGCCCATGTGGTGATATCCTTTAGAGATTGATGTCGGTTTTTGATACAGTGTCATCTGAGGGATTGAAAGTCACGGTCATTCCATGTTGGTTTCCGGCCATGCCGCTTACGTGGAGTTATTTCTCCAGATTCTCTGCACCTTTTGATGATATTATGGACCGTAGATATTATGCAATTGCACTTTGAGAAACGTTGTTCTTAAACTGTTTGACTATTTGCTCATGCAGTTGTGGACGAAGGGGTGTACCTCGCCCCATCCTTTATTGTGAAAGACTGAGCATTTTTGGGGAAGCTGTTTTTATACCCAATCATGGCACCCACCTATTCCCAATTAGCCTGTACACCTGTGGGATGTTCCACATAAGTGTTTGATGAGCATCCCTCAACTTTATCAGTATTTATTGCCACCTTTCCTAACTTCTTTGTCACGTGTTGCTGGCCTCAAATTCTAAAGGTAATGATTATTTGCAAAAAAAAAAAAATGTTTATAAGTTTGAACATCAAATATGTTGTCTTTGTAGCATATTCAACTGAATATGTGTTGAAAATGATTTGCAAATCATTGTATTCTGTTTATATTTACATCTAACACAATTTCCCAACTCATATGGAAACAGGGTTTGTAAATCCGCCCACAAAACGGCGCTTCCTGAAGCGACTGTCAGAAAGCGGCTTGAGATGATTTGTAAAACATAATCTATGCAACATTTCTCCATAACCATTACATGTTATGGAGACCACAAGGATGTGTTTTCAATTTAGAAAAAAAAATATTAATCAGATTCCTTTAATGCGCCCTATAATCCGGTGTGCCTTTTGTATGAAAATAGACCTGACTAGACCCGCTCATCGGCAGTGCGCTTTATAATCCGGTGCCCCCTATGATGTGGAAAATACGGTAATCCTGGTTTAAATATATTTCACTCATATTCATGCACAGCATGGATCCCGAATTCGTATAGCAAAAATACACTTAATAATTACAGTTAGAAATGTCCCAATTATCATGTCATTCTTCTTCTACTATTGTGTCTGATATATCTCTTTTGGTCATCCATTGCATCATTTGTCTAGATCCTTAATCTAATGGATGCATATGACATGAACGGTATACTGCTGCTTCCTCTGAGACAAGCCGGGGAGAGTCTTCCAGTAGAACTTCTGGAGTATTACAAAGATCACTGCCCTCATTTAAAAGACAATGGTAACTCTCAAACACTGTCATTCATAAACATCTTTCAGGAACAAAATCATCCGTAGATGCTTATTGCCAATTGAATTATCTAACCCTTTTATACTGCAGATGCAAACGCGTCTGGGATGTGTCAGCAAAAATTGAGGCAGCGCAAAAAGGGTTCACACAAAGCTGAACAGAGTAAGTGACTGTACAAACTTTTCAAGTGTAATCATTTTAATGAAGTAACCTGACATCTCCTGAATGGTCTCATTTTAGATTAAATACATTACACTTAAATTACACCTTTCATTCTAGATTTTAAGACATCCATATATCTTTGTACATTAGTCCTTTCAGATATCTTCAAAGCAAGAGAAACTGGAACTCTGGGAACGCTACAGATAAACCCCATCTCTAGAGCTCTTGCCCGGCATTTTGATATTGACCTATCACCCGAGGGTCTTGCTGCCCTGAACTGTAGAGGCATTGCTATTATAGTCCATGGAGCACCTCTGACAGGTAAAATCTCCTTCTTTTCTGTCATAAAAATTTAAAAGTCTTTTGAAAATTAAGGGTTTGTAACAAAAGTTGCGTCTCAGAAAAAGGTTTACCGCTAATGTAAAATGTAGTATTAAACAATACAACAGTATGATTTTTGTTACTTTTTGTAATGCCTACACTGAAAAAAAAATCATAACATTTACTTTAAAAAATTATTTTAAGTAATTACTCACAAATGATTTAAGTAAAATTTAATGCTGCAATATCAAGTAACATTCACTTGCCAGTATCAAATAAATTCTACTTACCATATAACATAACAGTTGTGAAGATATAAAGTAACAGTTACTTAATTACATCCAAGTTTTAAGTTATATTTATTTAAACAAATTAAGTAAAGTCTACTTGTTTTTCATCAGCACGAACATCATTTTACTCAAAATTTTAAGTACATTTTATGTACCATATTTCCTTGTATAGCCGTCGGAGCGCTAATTATTTTACGGCCTCTGCGGCCGCAGCACGGTGGTTGGGGACTGCTGCTCTAAAGCATGTCATCGCACCCACCTTTACACCATCCTGTCTACGTGCGGAAGGACACATGCGTTGCGATGCTTTTAATATCAGTTTGCACTACATACGTGATTAACAGCCAAACCTTTTACACTGACGGTTGTGATATAAACAACTTTAACAGTATTACTAATATGCACCACACTCTGTGAACTCACACCAAATACATTTCTGATAAACATCGACTCTGTAACACATTATAAACGCAAGATAAGAATTACCCATAATACCACCTTGCAGTGCTCTGTGAAGTGATCCTAAAGGCCGGAGCAGAGCCAGTCGGCCAAAGCCTGTTGTGCTGTGCGCATGCGTTGTCATGCATGCGTTTCAAAACACTAGATTTTCAGAGTAAAGTTTATGTAATATTTTTAGGTTTATGTACGTAGAACTATTAAACATTTAAATAGTATGAGGAAACATAAGTAAAACTTACTCTTCCCCCATAATTCATGTATTACGTTAATAAAATGTTTAATTTTACTTAAGAAACTCTAGTTCTTACTGAATGTTAAAAATATTGGGTATAAATTATGACAGTTACTCTAATAAAGTTTACAGCTCCAAAAAGTTACTTTTTTTAGTGTACTGTGTATAATACAAATGATAAAACTGGACTCAAAAGCAGAAAAAAAAAAATCAAAACGCCTCACAAAAAAGCTACACACATGCATGCAAGTAATACTTTGATGCTGGCCATACTTAACTCTTGCGACATCTCGTGTGATGTCAGGAATGATGATAGTTGCATTTCTGAGTTTTTATGTCACTAGGAAGGCTTATTTTTCAGTTATTCGAATTCTATATTTAACAGCATTCAATTTTGGAAGTTGCAGTACAAAACCCATAATTGGGGCAGAATTACGACCGAAACTTTAAATGTATGTGTCATCTTTTCAATTCTTTAAGGTCAAAGCAGCAAAGCGGCCGCTCTGGGAAATTACTATGGAGCTGCATCCTTACATGTGGATGCTGTGTTCGCTAATGCGCTGAGAAATGGTACCTCTCTTGTTAGCCTGGCTGCAAGACATCTGTTTAAACGTGCTGCTGCGGAACATGCTATGAGGATGGAAGAGGCTGGTGTGTGAAATATTCACTGCAAACTATACTGTGTCATGCAGTTTTTGACATCTTACAGTAGATCATGTCACTGAGAAGTGTGGATCTGAAATAAATAACTTTACTCAACATATTCTTTCAGCTCAAATATCTGCAAACATTGGTGCATCAGGAACTGTTTCCTCTGGCTCACCTACTGAAGGCACGGAAGCAACGCTCAGCTCAGGTGCAGCGGAAGCTCCTTCAAAGCCAATCGAGAGCAGCGTCTCTGAATCCAAAACACCTCGGGAGAAAGGCGGCACACGGCCTACAAACACCCCACAAGCTAGCCTGGTACAATTTTTGAGTAAAAAAATATGTAATCTGTCTTGGAACATTTGAAACTCTTTTTCTTATTGTATGTTGATAATGTGACAACTACTGGCTGTTCCTTCGCAAACAACATCTTTGTTTTTTATTAAGGCAATCGATAAGGACACACTCAGCAATCTCTTGCCTGAACAGCTCCTTGTTGGTATCCTTGCAGAGAGGTTTCAGGTAGTATGACTTTTGAATACCTTTATTTCTACTTCCAACCAACAAACTAAAATTGTGTCTAAATACTTGATTTTTTTTCTTTTGTCTTTCCTTTGTTTTTTATCGGTGCTATTGTCATGGTAACAGTTAGCCGACTGTTACTGTGGCCTTGTAATTTATGGTCTTGATTCGGTCTACACCAAGTCAGTGGTATACTGTCTTCAAGTTGTTCTCAAGGCCATTAATAACCGTAAGCACATCTATCTTGTCAACTTATATGACTCCTACAACGCCCTGAAAGCTCGGAAAAAAGCACAAAGAAAGGCTGAGGGTAAACACACATATACACATCCCCCTACTGTATACACTAGTGCAGTGCTTCTCAATTATGTGTGTTATGTCCCCAGGAATTTTATTTATTTTGAGAACTTGTTAATATTTGATTATTTATTCAGCTCTAGAATGCACTGGGAGAGCTACATTCTTTATTAACTCTTTTTTTTCTTCTTTTTCATGTCACAAACTTCTCCATCCTTTTGCGTATGTTAGCTTTGTACTTGTGTTCCTGTGTACCTACTACTCCTACTGCATTTTATTCAACTAGAGTCCCATGGGCCAAACCCGGCCCAGTAATAACACTATACTGGTTCAGTTCAAAATTTAAATTCAAAGTTTGGGTGACAAACATTTTTGCAGCAAATTTCTAAAAACATAAGATAGTTCCTGTTGTATAGAGGAACTTAAACCACTGTAAACACGTTGGTGGACCCTTGCTTTGAAATTTTAACCTTGCAAGCAAACATAGAATACTGGTGTCAAAATATGTGATCCACATACTTTACCTGAGGTAATCCTCAAGGCCCCCCATAAGTCCTCTCCTCTTTGCCAGTTACACATTTTGTTCGTAATTAGATTTTTGTAACTAAGGTGTTGCTGTAGCTTGTTTATTTCTGATTCTGTCAGAAGTCATTTGTTCAACTACTTTATTTATACGAGTAGTTTTCCTCAAAGTTAAATTTTAGGTCTTTTCTTTTTTCTCCTTTTGGGCTATTCAACTGGTGGCCTGCAAGTTCTGTTCCAAAAAATTGGGATAAACTCTTGTTTTTTTAAAACAGCATAGCACTCCTGTATCTCTGACACAATTAATAGACCAAAATCAAATGTCTACTGTAAAGGACGCTGGTTCTCTGGTATATATAAAATAAGGCTAATAGAGAAAGGAGAATTTCAGATCCGTGGTACTTGGCTTTCTGTAAATGTGGCCCCCAGAACAATGTTGTTGAATACCTGTTGATTAGATTGAGCGTTTCTGCCACCTAGCTGCAGGCTTTCTATATCATACTAACGCATATAAGAGTGTAGGCACAGATAATGAAAATCTGCCCTGCTGTTTGGGACCTCCCTGACACCCCACTACGACCTCCTAGGGGGTCCTGACCCACTATTTGAGAAACACTGCACTAGGTGAATGTCAGATAATATTAACAAAAACTTAAAATTCATGCTAGTTTTGTCATTTTTCAAGTATAATCATCATGTATTATATATTTTTGTCAGATGCCTTATTGAAGGAAAAAGCTGAAATGGAGGAAAAGTGGCTGCAAAACATGGATGAGGAGGAATATGAATCTCTGCCGCAGTCGGAGAAGGAGCTTATTATTGAAAAACAGAAACAAAAGACACTCAAGTAATGATGGAGTAGACATAACCACCCACAATACTTAATGAGTTACAGTATTGGCACTACATTCAAGTTTGATTTGTATAAACAACACATCTCATGTCATAGTCGTATTTTGATTTAGCATTACAGTATAGCATTGTATATTTGATTAATTGACCACCTCTTTCTGAGCTAGGTTTTTGGAGAAAATCAAGAAATCACAGAAGGATAAGAAGCAGCTTGAGGAAATGAAGAAACTGAAACAAGAGGAGTTAAAAAAGAAGGGTAAAAAGCCTGGAGCTAAAGAAAGTAAACAAGCAGCAAGGAAGAAGGGTTCAATGGAGAGTAAGCAGGTCTGTATATGTTTGGCAGGCATGAGTAACATGTTACCCTTTTTTTTCAACATGTCAACACATACACATTGTTGTCCCTCTGTCATCTTGAGTTGTTTTTTTCCATGGTGAAATGATTACACAATGTACATCTTTAATGGATAGATGTTAGTATCTATTCAGGTGAAAGTTATTTAGTCTCAAAAATATACATACGAACCGACTAAAATTGATGGGCTCTTTGCACGTTTAATCTCATTCAAACACATTTTGTTGGTTTTCTTGTATAATTTCGGCTGGATATTTGACCACTATTCGTCGTAGAATTTGAAGGGGTTCAGTTTTCTCACACGGGTAGCTCACAAAAGTTCAATAAGGTTGAGGAAGGCCTTGAAAAGGACATTATATAAGCCTCAGGTGAGCCAACTTTATCCATCACAAAACCTGTTGTATTGGGTTTTTTGGATCATATTCCTCGAGCTATTGATTCTAGGTGAATTTTAAGGTAGTCCTCCTTCATTCCATCCACTTTGTACAGTGCTTCAGTACCACTGGCAGTAAAAAAAATACAATACTTTACACTGTCACAGTGTTACCAGGTTTGAAAGCATTATTTACCTTTGCACCTAAGAACATACTTCCTGTCAGTGTAGCCAAAAGACAACCAACTGATCAACCCTATTTCACAGTAAGCAAGATGGACAGGTTAACAGTTGTTAGCAGTTAGGGATGTAAGAGGGTACGCAGGAGAAATAAGCTTAAACTGCTTTTACAATCCAGTAACTCAGGATATACACAGCAAAATATGTGTTTGTTTTTGAAGCTAAGGGAGCTACTGTACATACAGTCCAGGAAGAGATGGAAAACCCACAGAGAAGCTAACTTGGCAATTTGGATTTGGAAGTTGGTCGGTAGACTGCAAGAGTGCCGCATAGGAATCATTTTGGGGGAGTTGAGAGCACCACCGCCTTGGCAGACTCAATTGCAGAGCACTTGGAAATGCGGATATATAAAGCCTGCATTTGGGTATAATGAGCCTTTGAGCCAACTTGAATATGCACAACTGTAAATATGCTGCATATCTGGGGTGTCTTTTTGTGTAAATCAAATGTCACATGTGACTTTTTATTCCAAGAGATTCAATAAACACATTTCTTCAAAGCCAAACCTAGAATTATGTTACTGCTCCTGTACTCCTCTACTTCAGAGTGTCGTACTGTACTCATCCCAAAAATAAATATGCTAACTAAAGATATGTGTTTTTCTAATTATTTTTGCTTATTCTTTTGTTTTATCCTTAGTCAATGAGTGCATCTGGTACCAGAATGTCCTCTAAAGACTCACATGACAAGAAAGACCAATCCTCTTCCAATGAAGGTACAAAAATTTACAGAATCCCACTAACACTGTGATGTTATTAATTCACAGATTAGAGCAGTGGTTTTCAACTGTTTTAAACTCTTTAAAAGGATCTTTAGCATGTTTACTCACCACTGTTTTTTCCGTATCTTAGTTCATTCTCTGTCCGTCAAAAGACTTATTGGTGAAGGTGCTGTGATTTGTTTCCCAATGTATAAATTGTTCTTGTTTTAAGCTATAGTGTGTCAGAACTTAAAACTAAATTACAAACCGAGGGGTTTCTATGTTACTTTTTGTTCCGCATGTAAATACATCCATCCATGCATTTTCTACCGCCTGGCCCTTTTGGAGGTTGCGGGACAGCAGGAGCCTATCCCAGCTGCACTTTTGCGGAAGGCGGGCACACCCTGCACAACTTGCCACCTCATCGCAGGGCCAACACAGATAGACAGACAAACAATTTTACTAAACATTCACACAACAGGGCCAATTTAGTGTTGGCATGCAAATCTCTAATCAAAAATATCGCAAGCTCAGATATCTGTTGGTCATTATGGTCTATGCTTCTAATGCTACTGTCAAGTTATCAGGTTATTTCTCTTGGGTTTTCCTATGACGCCACCGCTCAATTTTTCATCAACGAGACAGCTCACAAACCTGCTCCTTGTGCCAAAATGCACAGTTATTTTTTTCTTAGTTTTATTTTTCTGTTGCTTTTCTGGACATAATCACATGTGTAAACTCTACAAACTGAAATTATAAAATAAATGGTGGTAAAATAATGAAACACAAAACAAAATACTATGATTTACTCCAAAAAATGTGGGATTTCATGGAATTTAATTTAGCTAAATTTAACTTGTGAGGTTCCCACAACCCAGCAAGGGTGAACAAACACCGACTTTGCCGCAAAAGTTGGACAATCTTGGTGTGTAGAATAATGATGTATATATTATCACACAACCTGAGGCGTTCCCAGGCCACTTCCCAAAGTGTCCTGGGTCTTCCCCGTGACCAGATGCCTGAACCACCTAATCTGGCTCTTCTCGGTGTGGAGCAGTGTCAGGTTCAAACACTGATGACACTTTATTATCAGACAACAAGCAAGGAATCATGCAGAGACGGAGTTCAATTTAGCTCATGAGGAGAAAGCATGGAGCTGCACACTTAGTCACAGTCTCACCGTACTCTCTAACTCTGGGGCCGTATAGCTCGGTTTGTAGAGCGGCCGTACCAGCAACTTGAGGGTTGCAGGTTCGATCCCAGCTTGCACCATCCTAGTCACTGCCGTAGTGTCCTAGGGCAAGACACTTTACCCACCTGCTCCCAGTGCCACCAACACTGGTTTTGAATGTAACTTAGATATTGGGTTTCACAATGTAAAGCGCTTTGAGTCACTTGAGAAAAGCGCTATATAAATATAATTCACAATTCACAATTTGAGAAAGGCTGGCTTAGAGTTTGGAAGTCCCAAAATGTTTTTAACCAAAACCACTAGTGTTTTCACCGTATACAGGAAAAAAAATATATTTAAATGATCGTATTGTCTTGCAGCAAATCAAAGTGCTGACCCTAAGAAAGATGATGCCAACCAACTCGAAATACCTGGAGGGAGAGAAGAGGTGGGTTTTAGCAATTGTTTTTCTATAAAATTACACAAATAACTGTTGAATGAACACTAATAAAATACAACCTTTTCACGGGTGGTCACGGAAAAGTCAAATTTTACTTAAAAATGTTTAATGTTATTGTCGATTACCCTTTGTTTTTTTTCTCTTATTCTGTCATCCGTGTCTTCTTTTTCTTTAGCCAAAGGAAGATAGGCTATACAATCTGTTTAATGCGTATGAACGTAGCCAGATCCAGGTGGAGCACATTCTCCAACACTGGGATCGTGCCCAAAAGTTATTGCGGGTTCCAATTCCCGGTACAGAGCTTGTACCAGGTGCAGATGATGCCCCGGCAGAGAAACAGGTACCTTACTGGTGTTAAAATAACTTGGAATGTATTTTAACTGCCATAATCCCCATTCTTTGCAACTGCTGCATAGTCTAAATCAAACACTAAAAATGTACACATACCGTACGTACACCCATACTGTATATTCAGAGATAAACTGACACTTTATGGTGTATTTGCATGTGCACAAACTCAAAATTGTTAACAGGCTCATTCAGGAAAGAAGAGCAAAAAATCCACTAGCAAGATTCCGTCTCCGTACAGTCACATGGAACCAGCAAACAAAACGGACAAGACAATAGAAAAACCAATCGTCATCCCTCACATCATTCTTAAACTCACTGGCAAAGATTATCCAGATGTGCATGACCTGCTCAAAAACCAATCTCTTCCCCCACTTGATGAGGTGAGACCAAAAACTAGTATTTTGGTGTTGTTTTGTTTTGTTTTGATCGATCACCATGTTTATCCATTGGTTCCCTTTTTTCACTTCTATAGATACTGGATGAGTTAGGGATGGGATCAAGCACACTAACCATCCCTCCTCCTATTACATTGTCACTGGTCCGTCTTCCCAAAAACAGGGAACGAACTAACAGACCGCTAAACTGCAATTGCTTCACCTTTTTAAGTCGTCCTTCCCCAGATGAACTAGATGAAAGGAAAGAGGAAGATGATGATGATGTACAAACATCAAAGGTAAATTGACATGTCATATGACCGAAATGTTTTTTTTTAAGTGTTGAAATTTAAATCATTATTAAATCCAATGGATTATATTTTAGCATTCACATTTTAAAATATTCAATTTCAAACATTTTTTATGTAATTCAAAATATATAACACGTTTTAAAATAAGTAAAAATTATTAAACCAAAAAAATAACATCTAGATATCATTTGTGTAATGATACATGTCCCTGTGTCCTAAAGGTGCATCGTGGTCGCAACAAAGCTAGTGCCAAACTGTCCGCACTTAAGGATAAGGATAAGAAGGGCAGAGAGAGTCAGAAGAGCGTGAAACGACCAGCACCCCTTCCCAAAGTCAGGGGCTTGGAGCAATCCTTAAATTCTTCTACACTTGACATACCTGACCAAGACCCTCTAAGTGCAAGCATCGAGCAGAAACGCAGCCAGAGGTAGGAAAAAGAATGTTTTATCAAATTGTTTGTCATGCAGAAGTTAAACATTTTTAATGATGTAGCATTGACTCCAATTTAAAGTGACCAGGATAATGCATCATCTCTTCTCTGCTATTCTTTTATATGTGATTGATTCTATGTGTGGTTGTCTTTGTCGTTGCATACAGCCTAACATCATTTCGCTGGGTTGTACCTGCCAATGGACAAGTGGTGTTAAAGATATGGTTTTACACCAGCTCCCCTGGAACATTTGAACAGATCTTTCACTTTGAACTTCTGGGGAATCAGAAAGTCTACCAACTGCTCTGTAGAGGAATTTGCACATATCCCTCATTCTGCCAAGACTACAAGTAAGTCAGCATTGTTGAACTTTCTGTTAAGGAATAAAATTGATACATTAGGTTATTTGTTCTAGCAAAAGCTTGGTTGAGCACCTCCCAAATGGATGAATAATACAAAAAACAATGCACTGATATTGGGAGAAGATTTTCAGAAAACGTAAAAGTGACACTACGTGTTTGTCACAGCGATCTGGCAGGAGGGGCCATTAGGGAGATTATTCAAAAATACCTCTCACATACTGAAATGCTCTCACCTGAACAAACAACTGAACAAATATTATGTCATGCACACTAATAAAATCCTCTCTTACCCACTATCGAATTTTTTTGTCTCATAAATACGCCTAAATTATTTCATACACACTACTGAAGTTTTTCTCTCTCATTCACAATACTGAAATCCTCTCAAACACCTTACCAACATTTTCTCGCAGACACTACTGAAATCCTCTCATATATATGACTAAATCTTCTAATACTGAAATCCTCTCACACACCTTGCTGAAATTCTCACAGACACTACTGAAATACTCTCACACACCACTAGAATCCTCTCATACACACGACTAAATCTTCTCATACACACTACAGAACTCCTCTCACACACAACACTGAAATCCTCTCACACACACTGCTGAAACTCTCTCATACGCACTACTGAAATCCTTTCATACACACTACTGACATGCTCTCCTACACACTACTGAAATCTTTTTATACACACTCCTGAAATCCTTTCATCTATGCTACTAAAATCCTCAAATACACAACTGAAATGCTTTCAATGCACTCACAACATTTTGCAAAAACTAATGAGAGGTTTAAACACGTTAGTAAAATGCACACGGTTAAAATGGTCTGTTTTAGAAAGTTTAACTGTAACAGTTCAACCGTTAATATTAAGTATACAGTTAAACAGGAAAGATTTCATGTTAAGTAATGGAAACAGGAAGACATTACACAGGGAAGAGCGCGTTCTCCCCAAATGTATTCAACCAACAATATAGTAGATATTTTTAACATTCGTTCATTCATTTTCTACCGCATGTCCCTCTCGGTCTGAGAATAAAAAACAACAACATTATTTTAACATTTTCAAAAGAAGTGTACACAAATTACTTTCATCATAGTTTTCAAAATGTGAACAATAAATTGAAACAACAATAACAAATAAAGAAATAAAAACAAAAATTATTTTGTTCAGTTGTCTGTATGAGTTTCTCCAGTACGCTACACCTTTTGGTGGACAAGTTGTATCTGAATTAATTGTGTTCCTTATGTGCTTATTATTCAATTCATGACCCAACAAGTTTATTCCAGCTATCATTAAGACTGGAGAAACTTACACAAGCAATGTCCTGCACTTGAACATGCACGAGCTGAACAATGTTGTCGCGTACACGCAGCGCTCATTCCAACAGGTGATAGCCCGCAAGACAGGAAGACAGACTTTGTTTAAAAACATTCATCAGAAACAATATTCCTATAGTACCAGAGAATATCATTAGCGTCTAATGGCATGAAGCTGAACAAGTTGAAAAGCATTTAGAATTGATACAACATGCGCATTTGTGTGTTGCGTTGATTAAAAGGAAATTTCTCAGCTGTTGTTCACTGCGGAGCAAATTTAACCACTGCAGCTATTTTGCTGTATATACGCTGTATAATGAAAAACTATGTAAAATAATATGTATAATTATACTCTTGTGTAGACATGTTGGTGTATGCTGCACAAAGTTTATTGCAGGGCATAACCTCCAAAAAAATCATCAAAATAAATATGATGTGGATCAAAGGGCCTGTCCCCACAGTTACATTAACGTTTTGTTTCGCTGCCGAATTGAAAAAAATAAATGCATCTGCACGGTGTCGTATTAAGAACGAGTCACATCCAGGCGGAAACGATAACTGGGTGACAATTATGTAAAACAATGTCTCAACACAATTCACGTTAATAGCAGACGGAGACAGAGCACCAGATTTCCTCCATATGTCAGTAGTGACATCACTAAAGTGCATGTCAGTTTATAAATAAGTTATCGAGAGTCTGGAACAAGTACAGATATGTTGTGGATTCTGAGCGTCGGACAGGCCACAAGCGTTTGGACCTTAAAAGTTTCCAACTCTGTGAAGAAATTTGGAATGGATCAGCAGCTAGATGTCCATCCATCCATTTTCTACCGCTTATTCCCTTTCGGGGTCGCGGGGGGCGCTGGCGCCTATCTCAGCAACAATCGGGCGGAAGGCGGGGTACACCCTGGACAAGTCGCCACCTCATCGTAGGGCCAACACAGATAGACAGACAACATTCACCCTCACATTCACACACTAGGGCCAATTTAGTGTTGCCAATCAACCTATCCCCAGGTGCATGTCTTTGGAAGTGGGAGGAAGCCGGAGTACCCGGAGGGAACCCACGCATTCACGGGGAGAACATGCAAACTCCACACAAAAAGATCCCGAGCCTGGATTTGAACCCAGGACTGCAGGACCTCCGTATTAGCAGCTAAATGACTCATGAAGTGTATTTATCCACTGAAACTCGCCTCGCCTTGAATGTGCTCAAACCAGTGAAAGTTTGCTTCTTGAAGTGGGCAACTAAAGCAGAAATGTGCTTCTAGTATGTTTAATCATACTTGAATCTTGACCAGCCATAGCTCGTTGAGATTAAGCTATAAAACAGTTAAACTTGTTACACTACATCAGAGCTCGCTAAAATGACGAAACCTTTTGAAATTAAGATGCATAATCTTAGTGTTGTTGTGTGTTCATATTTCCAACATAGTGTTTGCAATGAGGTATCTAGACATTTTATATTTTTTTATTTTTTTACTGAGACACACAACACCTGCTGAGGGGACAGAATTAAGAGTATGTCAGGAAGAGTTGCAGGCAATTGGGAAAATAAAGAAGAGGATATTGGATATATTTGTGTGTGCATATATTTAAATTTTTGCAGTCTTTTATTGTTTGATACTGTATATACACTATTTCCAAAAGTGAATATTGGCCAATAAAAGAAAGCAACATTTTGTTTACATCACACAAACACCGTTCACCCACATCACCTCATTCTCAATCCACATTTCTAACAAAAGCTATATACGAGAGTTACAATATTAAATGTCACTTGTACATATAGTACAGTATATAACAGGAAAACAATAATTTTCACAGTGGTATACAATAGTAAAGGAGACAATAAAGCTTAACATTGTGTTAGTATTTAATATAATATGATGGCTGTATTAATATTATTGCCTATGTGTGTTTGTACTGCATGCTTAGTTAATAGATAATGATGTTTTGTAGCCACAGTACTATTCGTAGTAACTACATCACAACCACAGCTTTGTTGTTCATCATTGTTGTTGACAGCTGTTGCGTGTGAAGTGCATTATATCAGGTACAACTTTCTTATATGATTGGAAGTCGCATGTGTTTGTATTTGGTCACAGAATATTTTGACGAATTATTCTACTAAGGGCAAAAGTGTACATGTCAGTCACAAGCACTCCAGAGAGTGGGGGCTTTACCCCCAGGACATTGGGGAATTCAAAGGACAGCAGCAGTTGGATTTTAGGAGAGATAATGAAGACATTAGCAACATCTGGTAGGAAGCCCCACAGATAGGGGTAGAGGATGATAGGCGTCGGGGGTAACCCGACTCAAACAGATCAAAGGAATAATGTCAAGGATAGATTGATTGGCCAGACTGACCAGCACCACGGCTAGAACCACAAAGAGGAAGGGTCTTTGTGTAAAAAGGTATTTAGAAACAGTTGTCCGAGAGAACATGAGAAAAGATTCGGCCCATTCCTTCACCTGGAAACTGCAGTTCCTGTCTGAGGTCCACTGAAATAAATAAAGCTTTTTGTTTGACGATTCCTCTTGGCGTCTTCTTGGCTCATCACGTAGCACACAGTCACTCTGTCCTGGTAGAGAGACACGATCAACCGATATACAACACGTGTCTTCTCTCATTTAATGATCACATGACTGTGACAAAGCGGCAATGTCGCAAAACAAGGCGGCGTTCTCAGACTTTCTCCCATTATGGAGCCCGTTCCTAAAACCTCTCATTTTATTCCAGCCAGAATGACGTTTACGTGGGGATAAAAGGCTATAATGATAAATTTCTTTACCGTTTCCACCTAGAGGTGTTTTGGCCCCATGCTTTTATCCTATTCCCATCTGCATGGGAAGCGAGCGCACTGACCACCGAGCTAAAATCTTTAGCAGCAGTCATTGCGGAAGTGAAATTTACTAACGTACACGGGTGTGTCTGGTAGGGCAGCGCGGGGACCTACCCTGAGCGTAGACATAAAGGACCCGGGCCCCTCAACCAGCTCCAGGCTAAGGAGGGCGGACCTCTCCCATGGCTTGTGACCGGAGGAGCTCAGATCACGCAACATGTTTTATTCTAATCACCACCAATAAAAGAGTTGGACATATCTGGGGTAATAGGCTGCCCCAGTCAGGATGAGTCATGGTTACTAAAAACTTTACAGGACAGATTTCTGTCTGCAAATCATATTGTTCATGAAGATCGCCATACAGGATTTACTTTACAAAAGAGAAGTGTGGAATATTTCTCTTGTTGCCCTATTTGTATTTCATTTTGTTAAATTGACATATTTAGTGTTTGCCGCCGCAAAATCACCAAAACTGTTCATTTTGTTGACAAAAAATGTTATTGTTAACGACCTATTTTTCCATGACTATAATAGGACGATAACAAATCACAACAAATGCAAAGGGAATCAATAGTTGACAAAACTAAAACACCACCAAAGACATGCACCTGGGGATTGGTTGATTGGCAACGCTAAATTGGCCCTAGTGTGTGAATTTGAGTGTGAATGTAGTCAGTCTATCTGTGTTGGCCCTGCGATGAGGTGGCGTCTTGTCCAGGGTGTACACTGCCTTCTGCCCGAATGCAGCTGAGATAGGCTTCAGCGACCCCCCGTTACTCCAAACGGGACAAGCGGTGGGAAATGGATAGATGGATGGAAACAGAAATGTTGACAGAGACGAAATCTATTAGTCATTAAAACTGATAAAGTGCAGAGACTAAAACACTATCAGTGAAGCAAAAATAAACGCAAGACATGCAAAGTAGTGGCTTTTCTAACAGTGTGTCTATTTATTTCAGTTATGATTAAAAGTATAACTTTGTCAAAAGTTTTTGAGCACATTCAACAATATCACAGTAATCACGATAACTATGATGATTTTGGTCACAATAACCGTGATAAAAAATGGTCATATCGTTGCAACCCGACTGTATTGTTTCACACCCTCAATACAATACGTCTTTTACACCTGGAAAAAACAGAAGACATATGGACTGCAGGCTCACCATCCGGACATACTGTATATGCAACAGTAAGTAGGTCGAAGCTAATAACTTTGAATTGCAAATACTGCACTTTATTACTGTTACAACTAAAGACGGTAGCGCAGAAGCAAGACTGCTTGCTCTACAACTACACCATGGGCGAGCTGGCCTGACAATTTACTAAGCTAAGATATGTGTGCCGTGGACTTGAATTGATGTCCCCGGCACGTTGTTCAGTTAGTTTCACAACATAACGACCCAAAAGACCAGATGTGTCATTTTTCAGGCTATCGCACAAAGAAAGACACTTGTTGCTGTATTTTAACAGGACATTCAGTTCCCTCTGGGTATTCTGGCTTCCTCCCACCTCCAAAGACATGCACCTGGGTACAGGGTGTGCGTGTATTTATGCATGCGTGCATATGTACGTATGTGTGTGTGTATGAATATACGTCTCTTTGAGTGTACGTCTGTATGTATGATGCAGCTGATGGTGACCTTCTATCGCTCGGCTGTTGAGAGCCTGCTGACGTACTGCATAACAGTGTGGTACGCCAGCTGCACTGATGCAGACAAAAAGGCGATTCAGAGGGTCATAAAGTCTGCACAAAAAATCATCGGCTGTCCCCTGCCCTTCCTGAAGGATTTACACAACTCCCGTTGCCTTAACAGAGCAAAAAACATTACCCTGGATTCCACCTGTTCGATTTCCTACCATCGGGCAGGCGCTACAGGTGCATCTGAGCCAGAACAAACAGGCTCAGAGACAGCTTCTTTCCCAAAGCTGTCACCATGTTGAACTCTAACTTATAATAATAATAATTCACCCTTATACAATATCATGCCCTAATACCCTACCGTGCAATTGTAACGTTCGAGTGCAATACGTCCGACACTGATTGTCATTTATTACTTCGGTACTCTTGTCTTGTTCTGTATATTGTACAGTATTTTCTATTTCTATAGTGTTTTGTATATTGTACAGGATTGTTTATTATTTTTATTGGATAGTAGTCTGTTTATTTCAATTGTTAGTTTTTTCCTTTATTACCTCTTGTGTTATTTATTTAACCCCATATTTGCACCCACAACCGCACCTTAAGTTGGAGTCTTTAATCTCGTTATACGCAAATATAATGACAATGAAGTCCATTCTATTCTATTCTATTCTATTCTATGTACGTTTGTGTGTGCAGTATATTTGTCTCCCAGTATATGTGGGAGTCAAAGCTCAGTCCCAGCCACAGAAAGCTCCACCCGAAACAGGTGGTGCGCTGGCCCGAGAACACGAGCAACCATACCTCCACAAGCCCAACCCCGCCACAGAAGAGCAGGACCCACCCCATCCAAGACGGCTAGAGCAGGACCGCCCAGCACTTGGGCAGGGAAACCACCAGCCCCAACCCAAAGGGACCCCAACGGGACACCAACGATGGTGCCCAGCAACGGTTCAAACAAAGAAAAAAAAAAGGGAAATGACAGACACATAAGGCCACTACCCGAGGAGCTTGTCCCCGCGCAGCACCATCACATGGGACACTAAGGCGCCACAACAGATGGTGGCAGGGGGTGCACACGGACCCCACTGAGCAGGGCACCTGAAAAGAGATGGTCGGAACCACTGCATTAAGTCAGCACAGTTTTTGCAGTCTCAATGCGCCTTTTTATTACTTAATTAGATGTATTCATTTTTTTCTAACACCTTCCTTTCCAGCATACAGAAAGTAAAACAAAATTAAACTTGTAAATATTATAGTGTGAATGAATAATCAGTAAAAGACACCCCGAAGGAATAAATACAAGCAATTGATTAATCCTACTCCTTTTCAGATATGTTGAATAGTGCCAATGTAATCACTTGGTTTCCTTTAATATAGTAGTAGTAGTAGTAGTAAATGGCGGTAAAGCTCGGTTGGTAGAGCGGCCGTGCCAGCAACTTCAGAGTTGCAGGTTCAATCCCCGCTTCCGCCATCCTAATCACTGCCGTTGTGTCCTTGGGCAAGACACTTTACCCACCTGCTCCCAGTGCCACCCACACTGGTTTAAATGTAACTTAGATGTTTGGTTTCACTATGTAAAGCGCTTTGAGTCACTAGAGAAAAAGTGCTATATAAATATCATTTACTTCCTTTAATGTACTTGTTAAACAGGTCTAAAACAATAACTCATACTCACACATTCTTTCCAAAGGTCACACATTTACTATAGAGATCAGCTAAAGTATTGACACCTGTTACACAGCTGTAGTATGTTTCATTGGTGGTGTTGCTGTCCATTTTTGGACATGTAAAAGGAAATGAAAAAATGTATTAAAAAAAAAAGTGTTGTATCATACTGAAACTGTAAATTTTTAAAATACACTCCAACCAAGCAAATTCTCATTTGAAATCCAATCAAAATATTTATTTAAATATGTAAAAATTTAAAAGAGCCTCTACGGTTATAGCCTTTTTAATATATTGTTTTTACCCCGCAGGATTCTTTTTCCCTATTGTCAAGAAGTGCCAAAACTCACCACAGGGCTTCAGAAGACCTATGTTGTCAATCCTGGATTCTATGACTTTGGTCCATTACTTTGTAGCAAGACCAGAGACAGGTGACGAGGAAAATGCGAATGACATAGTGTTGTTTTCTTTACATTTGTAACATAGCTGTTTCTGTGGAGTGCAGGTTCAAGGATAATCGATATTCAGAGAACACTGAGAGACTGGTGATCAGAAATAACTCAGGACTTGAGACTGAAGTTCAGTTTAATTTCCAGAATGACACTCAGGCCACCACATATATGCTGGATCCTCCGATCATGACCCTGCAACCTGACCAGGAACAGGTGAATGTCTCTTTCCAAAATTGTTATATTCAAGAGACGATTGTATTAACACCATTCTCCTGTGATATCATCCCTCCTTGCAAGAATTTGACAGTCTGGGCTTACCCAACGACTGCGGGTGAAGTCAAGGACAACATTGTTTGCTGTGTCAGGGACAATCCAGAGGTTTTCATCATTTCATTGTGCTGCTTTGGAGTGCGACCGGAGCTGGAGCTAGAAAGCAAGCGTCTGAATTTCAACAGGGTTTTACTTCACAGGTGCCAGTATTTGAACACATAAATATTTCTTCCAAGTTGTACACATAAAAAATTACCATTATACATAAAATATATCTGATTAATCTTAGGTGTATTACAGGGTCTTTTTCATGCAATGTTTTTGTCAGTCTAGACAGGAGAGTCGAAGTCTGAAGATCCATAACAGGACACCGCTGCCAATATCTTGGAGATTGCAGGGCATGGAGGAGCTCGGTGATGAGTTTAGTCTGTCTCAGGATCACAGTATCATCCCAGAACAATCGTCCCTTCTCATAACCATGCATTTCATGGCCAAAAAACCCAACACTTACAAAAAGCATTTACGCTTTGAGGTAAACTACAGAACAGGATAAGTATGTGTCAGGACATTGACCAGTATCGATGTTCCTGAACCGTCTGTACTGTTTTTTTCCTTCAGGTCTTGGATGTAGATAATATTTTAGGCATCTTATACACTGAAAAAATACAGGTTTCTGCAGAAGCCTTTGATATAGCCATGGACATCACACCAGGTATGACTATGAATATCTTACACTTTATTCAAAAGCACTTGCTTACTCTCATATATAAATGACACAGGCCAATGACTGATTTTGTTTGTTTGCTACATTAAAACTTACATACTATGCTTACACAATATCAATATATGGCAGATCACTGTCTGGACTTTGGTACTATCAAAGTCTTTGAAGAGGTTGAGCGTACCATCAAACTGAAAAACCAAGGAAAATATGAATTTGCATACAAGTAAGTATCATTATTTCAAAATACGTATTTCCACCATTTTGATTCCCATACTGAAAGCGTATTTGCATTACTACTGTATGAAACAATTCCAGTGAGTGACTTTGTCTTTGCTTTTTCAAGGATTTTAATTGTGGAGAAAAACCTTGGCAAAACAGACATAAAATCCGCTTTCAAGGTGTCCCCCTCAAGTGGTACCTTATTGCCTCGCAAAAAGTACACATCGATTCAGATCCTTTGCAGTCCCCAGCAGGAAATCTCAATCAGAGACAAAACTGTCCTATCCTGTCAGGTATAGTTGCGCAGAACGCTGTACTGAACAATTTTAGATATTACCAGTGATGGTAAGTCCAAAACAACACATTAAAATAACACATGCTCACATGTACAGTATATTGTGGTTTTCTTTGCCTTTAAAGAATTTAAACAGTAAGTTTAAAATAATTACCTCAAGCAGGTACATGAAGATAGAAATGTGTACAAATAGGATGCTTAAGAACAGTGGAAGCAGGGTTAGTGACAATTAACTAGAAGTTGGATAAAGGCAGCCAATGTCTGATGAGGATGGTGTTGAGAGTTGCAGTTTTGATGGAGAGGATATATAGAGTACAATATGTTTATATCCTAAGGAGTTTCAAAGCAATGGGGCTGTAGCAGAAAAGGCCATGTGCCCCCTGATGGGGTACTTTTTCTTAAGTGTTTGCACAAGGTGTACATTGACAGGTCTGGAAGGGATGTGATTGTGGAGGTCACAGATGTAGGGGGGCATGTTATTGAGGGATTTGTAAGTTGTATGGAGTATCTTGAAGTTAAGTCTGTCTTTACTAATGAAAAGGAAAGTTGTACTCAGTGTCTATAAGCAAGCATGCAGTTTAGTCTTGGGTGTTATGTAGTTTATCCAAGGAGACCGATGGTAATCTGTATTGGATATATGCTTTGGTGTCAATTTTTCTCCACAGTCACGTTTATAACCCACCTTCTGCATGTGTCTGCAATATGTTCTTATGTGGAGGCATTCTTAGATTGCAAAAGAAACCAGACTCCACCTTATCCAGAAGTATTGCTTTATCTTTTGACAATTAAGTGTATATCTTGAAGACGGGCGCCACTGCTATTTTTTTCAGACACATGCGAAAATAAACTTCATAATTGATATACAATAGGTAGATAGTACTTTATTGATTCCTTCAGGAGATTCACCCGGTCACAACATTAGACACACCTGCCCACTCTCCAATGAATATAGACTCTATTGCTGCATATTAAAACTGCTTTTACCGGCATTTACATCACTAGATGTTGCACTTCAGTGTTACTATGTGATGCAAAGATTAGAGGAAAATAATACTTAATACTATTTTTTTCATGGAGTTTCCTCAAAGTTGTAGAGTCAGCTAATCCAATTTTGAGGTCCACATATTTTGGACAAATAAACACATAAATGTATGTTTTATATTATTAATTTCATAGACAGATTAAGCGGGACACAAAACAGGAAGGAATACATAGAAGATCAAGCGGCAATTGTTACTGCCTTGTGGGCTCAGCAAAGACTCCGACCCAATTTGTGCAAAAATGCCGACATAAGTACACCCATCATTGTGTGATGACACTTATTCCCTACAGTAAAAACATTTTCAAAAATCCCCTAAACAGAGGCATCCACAACTGCGTGAAAGCTCACTCCCAATTGCATGAAAATTATGATCTGATGCTTTGGCATTGTTCAACACAAGTATCCAACGTTGTAACCCCATTGATAAGTCAAAATACACTAAATTTGTCATAGGTCTTCTTTAAGGAATACTGACGGTGAAGAATAAGTGGATAAGGTTTTCTGCAGAGGAGAATGATTTAAATTGTGACAAAGGTGGATGACATTTACTCGATGAAACTCTGCATGTATTGAGGATTTGGCTGATAATTTCTCTAAACTGGACAAACCGTTGAGTGTTGAGTTAACTGCAATGATGGTCTGAAATGAGCTTATTCTACTTACAAATGTATTTTTCACTTATCTATGGCACAAAGCAGACAGACATATCAGATTGACACAATATACTTTTTCAAGTTCCAAATCTTTGTTCATATTTATACTCAAATTATAAATAACTTGAAAACTGTATGTAAACTCATAATATGACTGTTTACTGCAGGTGATTGAACCCAGTATTGGGGAAGGAGGGCATGTCGTTGCCATTCTGCCCATCAATGTTTCAGTCCATGCTGTCTTCTCCAGGTTTGACTTGTGTTTTTATATACAGTGCATTCGGAAATGATTCACAATGCTTCACTTTTCCACATTTAGTTGTGTTACAGCTTTATTGTAAACATTTTATAAAATAATTTGTGTCCCCAGAATTCCACAGTCAATAAATATCTTGTAAATTAACTTATAATTCAAACAATTTAAAAAAATCATGTGTCCTAAAGTATACACAGCTTTTGCTCAATACTTTGATGATTAATCTTTGGCAGCAAATACTGCCTCAAGTCTTTTTGAACACAAGCTTGGGACACCTATCTTTGGGCAGTTTTGCCCATTCCTCTTCGCAGCACATCTCAAGCACCATCAGGTTGGATGGGAAGCGTTCATAGGCGCCGATCTGCATTTCTGCCAGTGGGTGCTCAAACAGGCGGTAAATCTGACGCTACTTTTCTTAACATGCGCGGTTTTTGCTTGGTGGTGAGAAGGAATTTGTCATCAATCCCACGTGGGTGCTCGGCATTATCTGTGGGTGCTCGGGCGCCGAAGCACCCACGAGATCAGCGCCTGTAGAAGCGTAGGTTTTCATCTAAGATGTCCCTGTACATTGCTTCATTCGTCTGAGTCTAGTCAAGGAGGTGGCCAATAAATAGATGGTCACTCTGTCAGAGCTATCAATCAATGTTTATTTATATAGCCCTAAATCACAAGTGTCTCAAAGGGCTGCACAAACCACTATGACATCCTCGGCAGAACTCACACAAGGGCAAGGAAAACTCACACCCAGTGAGCAAGGAGAATTAACACCCAGTGGGACGTTGGTGACAATGATATGTGCGCAACCCCCCCAGAAAGTTCAATCCATAGTGGATCCAACACAGCCGCGAGAGTTCTGTTCAAAGCGGATCCAAGACAGCAGCGAGAGTCCCGTCCACAGGAAACCATCCCAAGCGGAGTCGGATCGGCAACGTAGAGATGTCCCCAACTGATACACAGGCGATTGGTCCATCCTGGGTCCCGACGAGCGGTCCATCCTGGGTCCCGACTCTGGACAGCCAGTACTTCATCCTTGGCCATTGGACTGGACCCCCTCCACAAGGGAGGGGGGGACAAAGGAGAAAAAGAAAAGAAGCGGCAGATCAACTGGTCTAAAAAGGCGGTCAATAAATAGATGGTCACTCTGTCAGAGCTATCAATCAATATTTATTTATATAGCCCTAAATCACAAGTGTCTCAAAGGGCTGCACAAACCACTATGACATCCTCAGAAGAACTCACACAAGGGCAAGGAGAACTCACACCCAGTGGGACGTCGGTGACAATGATGACTATGAGAACCTTGGAGAGGACCACATATGTGCGCAACCCCCCCAGAAAGTTCAATCCATAGTGGATCCAACACAGCCGCGAGAGTTCAGTTCAAAGCGGATCCAAGACAGCAGCGAGAGTCCCGTCCACAGGAAACCATCCCAAGCGGAGTTGGATCCGCAGCGTAGAGATGTCCCCAACTGATACACAGGCGAGTGGTCCATCCTGGGTCCCGAAGAGCGGTCCATCCTGGGTCCCGACTCTGGACAGCCAGTACTTCATCCATGGCCATCGGACCGGACCCCCTCCACAAGGGAGGTGGGGACAAAGGAGAAAAAGAAAAGAAGCGGCAGATCAACTGGTCTAAAAAGGAGGTCTATTTAAAGTCTAGAGTATACAAATGAGTTTTAAGGTGAGACTTAAATGCTTCTACAGCATTCCTCAGTGGAGAGAGAAGAACCTTCCAGAAGACAACCATATCTTCAACAAACCACCAATGAGGGGATATAGAGGCCAAGAGGAATAGTAAAAGAAGGTAAAAAGTTTGCCAAAATGCAACTGAAAGACGCTCAGACCATGAGAAAAAAATATCTGGACTGATGAGACAAATATTAAACTCTTTGGGGTGAAACCCAAACATCTAGTTCAGAGGAAACCAGGCACCGCTCATCACCAGGTCAATACAATCCCTACAATGAAGTGTGGTAGTGGCAGCATCATGCTGTGGGGATGTTTTTCAGCGGCAGGATAGAGGGAAATATGAATGCAGCAATGCACAGAGAAATTCTGGATGAAAACCATAGTTTACCATATAAACTGACAAAGCTTGAGAGGTGCTTCAAAAAGGAATGGGGAAAATTACCCAGAGATCAGTGAGCCAAGCTAGTGGCATCGTATTCCAAAAGACTTAAAAATGACCTTGCCGCCAAAGGTGCATCAACAAAGTATTGAGAAAAGGTTGTAAATAATTATGTACGAGTGAGATTTTTATTGTTTTATTTTGAATCTCTTTACAAATAAAATGTAAAAAAACGTTTATTACCTTGTCATTGTGGCGTATTGTCTGTAAAATTTTGAGGACACATTGATTTTGGAATAAGGTTGTAACATAACAAAATGTGGAACACATGAAGGGCTGTAAATACCTTCTGGATGCACTGTATCTTATGACATTGAATAATTCTAAAAGCTGGTAAATTCTTCTCAGCCCTCCAATTGACTGGCACTATTAGCATTCTGTTAAATTGTGTTTGTTTATCTGTGATGGTTTTTTTAGTTAATCAGAATCACAATATATTATTAAAGCCTGATATTCAGTAGTTTATTTATTTTGGGTATACAATAATTGCATATATTATTATCTGGATCCAGGTACACAATCTCACCAATGTGTGACCTTAATTTTGGCCCTCTGTTTCTTGGCACAAAGAAAAGCCAAACATTCATTATTGAGAACAATGGCCTGTTTGAGTTCCACTTCACGGTCAGTGCAGGTGTTGACGTTTGCCCACCAACAAAGCCGAGGTAAAGGAGCACAATGCATTTGGAGCTGAAATCTCCTCTTAGTCTTTGTATGATCTGTCCCTTTTGTCCTTGCATATATGTTTTCCAGAGAGATTCTGTATTTTGTTTTGTCACAGTTGTTTGCCTCAAGTTAAGAGGACTACCCGTGAGAGTGGTTCAGAAAGATCTCATGCAACTGGGAGCAGAATGAGGAGTGAGCAGAAAGATGCAAGCGTCTCACAGGTAAGTGGTTACTAGCGGTAATAAGCAACAACCAACTTTTGTGGCAGTTTTTTCAGTGTAATTTTCTCTTATTTTTTTGTCTTCTCTGTGTTATTATTTTTAGATGTACTCTTTGTTTGTCAATTGAATAGCCTAGTCTAGCGGTCTGCCTCCCAAAGATATTGCCATTAAATACGTTGTTCTCTATCTCATCTCAATGTGTAAATTGTTTTTAAATCAATATTTTAAATACTCACCACTCTTATTTTCTCTGCACTTCCAGAATCGACTAAGCACAGGGGTGTTTGCAGTTTTCCCTTGCACCGGAATCATTCCACCTAGGAACCGGATGGTGGTCACAGTTGATTGTATTGCTGAACAAGAAGGCAACTGGAGACAAAGTTTGCTTCTTGACATCAGTGGCCGGAACCCTTCAGACCAACCAGAGGGCATACCATACAAACTGATAGCTGAAGTCTGTCTTCCAGGTGAGAACTGCTTGGAGTAGTGTCTATTTAAATTGTAAACTTGTGATCTCTGAGTCTTTTTATCTTATTTGCTTTATCCTAAACCTTAGTAAAATAGCCACAAACATTTTTCTTTTTCTATATTTGTCCTTGTAATGGCTCAAAAGAAACATGAAGTTGTTAGGTATTCTGTGTTCATTCCACCTATTTACGTTTCATTATTATTATTTATTGAAACCGTTAATTTTTTAAAAGGTTTGTTGAAATAGCACACATTTCCTGAATGCACTGAACGCGTTGAAATTCAAACGGGATCAATCATTACAGGTGACCAAAAAATGGATAAATAGTAGTGTCTATTTAAATTGTAAACTTGTGATCTCTGAGTCTTTTCATCTTATTTGCTTTATCCTAAACCTTAGTAAAATAGCCACAAACATTTTTATTTTTCTATATTTGTCCTTGTAATGGCTCAAAAGAAACATGAAGTTGTTAGGTATTCTGTGTTCATTCCACCTATTTACGTTTCATTATTATTATTTATTGAAACCGTTAATTTTTTAAAAGGTTTGTTGAAATAGCACACATTTCCTGAATGCACTGAACGCGTTGAAATTCAAACGGGATCAATCATTACAGGTGACCAAAAAATGGAGCGGAAGAGGAATAATGCCTGGTGGCATTCACACGTTATTCTGCACCATTTTTTAATCTATTTGTGTGAATAACACAAGGCACTATTCCTCTTCCGCTCCGTTTTTTGGGTCGCTCATAACTCCCACAGCGTTTATCGGATTGATCCCATTCCTATGTCAAAACGTTCAGTGCATTCAGGAGATATGTCCCCTTTCAACAAACTTTTCCAAAAAGTAGCAGTTTCACTGTAATTCATTATTTTCCCGTATCATCCCCATTTTTTTCTTTAGACTACGCCTCCCACATCTTTTAAAAATTATTTCAACCATTCCACCACTAAAACATTTGTCTTAGTCAAAGTTAAAGTGGATGTCTTTTTAAGGTATTCAGGATTTTCCATGATATTAGACAATATAATTGGTACTCAAATCTAGACTCCAAACATCCCAGAATAAGCTAATCCGGTTACTTTTAGACCTCCACCCCAGATCACACCTCAATCCAACCCACTTCTCCAAAGTGGGCTGGCTCAGGGTGGAGGACAGAGTAAAACAACTTGCACTGTGCCTAGTCTATAAAATCCGCTACACCTCCTTGATACCGAAGTACATGTCAAATTACTTCCTTAACGTAAATGACCGCCATAACCACAACACCAGGGGGAGCTCCACAAACCACATCAAACCCAGATTTCGATCTAACAAAGGTCTTAACTCATTCTCTTTCTATGCCACATCAATGTGGAATGCACTCCCAACAGGTATAAAAGTAAGTGCATCTCTATATTCCTTCAAAACCGCTCTAAAACAACACCTCCAGGCAACTTCAACACTTTACTAATACCCTCCTCCATTCACATCCCATCTCCCCGGATTATAAACAACTCAAATGTACTTCTAATGTATATACTTGTTCTTATGCTATGTGAACTCACTATGTTCTCTGCTGGCTGTACATATCCTACTAAATAAGACCTACACTGTTTCAATGTCCACATTTCTCTGTTGATGCAATTGTTGATGACTGAAGTTCTGATATCAACCAAAGCTCCTCATCCCACCCCCCGGATTGTAAATAATGTAAATAATTCAATGTACATACTATGATGATTAACTTGTGTGATGACTGTATTATGCTGATAGTATATATTTATACCATGAATTGATTAACGTGGACCCCGACTTAAACAAGTTGAAAAACTTATTCGGGTGTTACCATTTAGTGGTCAATTGTACGGAATATGTACTGTACTGTGCAATCTACTTATAAAAGTATCAATCAATCAATCAAAACTCTTCCTAACATTCTGACTGACAGTGACAGAAATGCATTCTGGGTGACCATGTCATTTTCACCTGTAGTATTAGGAGTACACGGTGGCAACATTATTTCTATTTAATTGAAAAGTCACTTCTGTATACTATACACATTATATTACTAATTATTTCATTGTTCTTTAAACCTATTTATATAATGAATGTTTATTGTGTTGGGGAACTCACTTGATGTGATTTTAGATTTACATAGCCAAACTAGTCAATTGGAGTAGTTTTGCATAGGCGAACTGCAAGGATCTTGCAGCAGCACATGTCGTGACGCACGTATGTCATAGTGTTTGACTTACAGATTAAATCACATGGTTTAAAGATTTAGAGAGCAATGTCTTTATTTTCGCCATCAATGTAAGCAATGCTTTAAAATTTTCCTTCTGTAAATGTTAACTTGCGCGAAAGTAAATGTTTCATTCAATCGGGTTACATATTCGAACTTAAAAAAAAACAAAATTAGCTGAAAACGTGGTACTGTTGCAGTACTGAATTCTGGTTGGACACCAGGTTGACAGTCAGGTTATACCTCAGGAGATAAATACTTGCCTCTCGCGCCGTTGATTGGTGTTAAAATGCCGGACGGTCTACTTTTTTAGATAATTATGAGTCTTATAGTTTAATTCCAACTATTACAAAATACATTTAAAATAAATGTTTTATATTTTGTTTTTCAAACACAGTTTCCAATCTTGAACATTCAAACCTTTTCAGAGTCAAACTGTTTTTACCATCCCATCCATCCATTTTCTACCGCTTATTCCCTTTCGGGGTCGCGGGGGGCGCTGGCGCCTATCTCAGCTACAATCGGGCGGAAGGCAGGGTACACCCTGGACAAGTCGCCACCTCATCGCAGGGCCAACACAGATAGACAGACAACATTCACACTCACATTCACACACTAGGGCCAATTTAGTGTTGCCAATCAACCTATCCCCAGGTGCATGTCTTTTACCATTTATTCTAAATTCCACTAGCATTTGTCTCCCAGGCCAACATGGAGGTGCTAAAGCATGCTTTAATTGCATGTTGTCTAGACTCTCTGGCCTTCCCAAAAATAATATCAAAGTCAATGTGTTCGTACTGATAATGACCAGAGGGCGGGAGCACATTACACCGGTTTTAAAGCTGCTGCATTGTCTCTCCCTCCGCTTCAGGATTTTAAAGTTTGATTATTAGTTTTTAAATGTCTTTATGGACTTGCTCCTTCTTATCTATTTGACCTGCTTTTACCGTATCAACCCTTGCAGATCCTGAGGTCCTCTGGCACTGGCCTTTTAGTTTTACCAAATACCAGAAGAAAGACCCATAATGAGGCGGCATTTAGCCACTATGGCCCCCGCCTTTGGAACAGCCTGCCAAAGAGCCTCAGGACTGCAGAGACAGTTAGAATAAAAATAAAAAGTCTAAAGACACACATTTTTAAGCAGGCTTTTTTGTTTTCTTTAATATTTTATTGTGTCGTTCTCTATCTTAATCATTATTTTGCTACTATTATTCTCTCAATGTTATGTTTTTATTAACTTAGTAATGCAATCTTTATATTTAAATTTTTACATATATTTTATCATGTTTTAAACTAATTATATTGTGCACATATATATATATATATATATATATATATATATATATATATATATATATGTATATATATATATACTTCTATACTTTTTTCTGGCATTAATTTTAGTTATTGTCTAGTGGAAACGCCTCAAAGGTGACATTTATCCTCAAATCCTCTGCCATTCAATATTTATTTTTTGCTTTGTTATTATCACTGTTGCTGTATGTGTGTGTATGTTTGTGTGTGTGTATGTTTTCTTCTCTTCTTCAATTGTTATTATTTTTTGTTTGTTTTGTTTTGTACAGCACTTTGTTTGCCACTTGTCTATACATGAAAAGTGCTGTATAAATAAAGTTTGACTTGATTGGATTCAGTTGAGCTTTAGCTCTCCAATATTCAAACCATTTCTACTGTATATTCAGACTTTAGCCTAAATTCATTATGCATTGCTTCAGCATTTCAATTCTGCTTCAGCACTTGGACATTCACACTCAATTCTTACCGGAATTGCACAGATTCTTATTAATTGACAACTTTTGTTATTATGCAGGCATTGTGGCAGACATGGCTTCCATCTTCGAAGAGCACCATTTGTGTAAAAACAGCACTCAGATCTCCTCGGAACAGTTTTTCAAAGCTGAACGAATTTATGTCCTGGATGAGAAAAAGTTTATTTTCAACAGAACTCTTTTGGGGCGAACTGCTCAAGCTCGTTTCAAACTCACCAACAAGAACAAAGTGCCTTTCACACTCAACTTGACAATCAAATATTCTGGGATGAAGGTAAAGACTCTGTTGACTTATTATTATGTATTATCCTAATTGAAGATATTCACATTATATTACGTTTGTTTTCTTGTAGATGTCAAGCAATGTAGACATTTTTGAATTGTCTACGCCAACACTGTTCATTCCTGGGCAATCACACGCATTCGCTGTTGTAAGCTTCACACCGCATACACTGCAGCTTTACAATGCTTCGTTTGAAGCCACACTCGATAAAAACATCAGGTATGCGTTTTTTGTTTTTTTTTCAATATTTAAAGTGATGTTTTAGTTCTGATTATTGCACTCTCTCTTAAAGAATGTCAACAAACGTAAAGGAGAAGGACAATAAGGTCCTGGACTTTGAGCTAATTGGTGAAGGCTGTCTGCCACTTGTGTCTGTTGTACATCCGACCCTGTTAAACAACGAATTGAATCCTGTCTTGCGCTTCAAGCGGACATTGGTAGGGCGCGCGAATACCCAACCCTTGGTGCTGCTAAATGATGGCATTGTGCCCGCTCAGGTGAGATAAGTATGTCTTTACTGTGTTTAATTGTCAGTACATATCAAAACACTGTATGGTAAATTTTTGATGTAACAATTTTGATTACTCATGTCATTTTTAAGACAAACAGAAAAGCCTTAATTTTTGACTATATATTTGTTTTATGAAGGTTCTGATTGAAATGACAGATAAACACAAAGTGTTAACTGTCAGAGAAGCTCCCGGTAACACTTGCGGTGCTATCTACATCACTCAAATAGAGGACACAATTGACTCAGGTGAAATCCATCCATCCGTCCATTTTCTACCGCAATCATTTCTTCTAATAGTCATTTTGTTTAAAAAGCAGAGGGGGCCATTTACTTAATGTGTATATAAGGCCGCTGTATCAAATTTGTCCTACTCTACAGTATGTGTCTCATTCTTTTTTACGCTGTTTCATCAGTCTTGACTCAGATATTCCCTTTAACAGAACGTCAGTTTGTACACAAAGCAAGCGTGACACTGGACGTTACAGAGCGGGTGAAATTTGAGGTCACCTTCTCCTCCGATGAACCTCTGACTGTGGAGGACAAGATTTCACTTCGAGTGGAGGGCAGTCAGTACAGCAATGTGACTATACCAGTTATAGGAGAGGCTTACCAAGATCTTATCACTTTTGACAACATCGGCGGGTTGGTGCAGGAAATTTATAAGAACAATGAGGTGGAAGGTAAGCTAATGAGGAAGTATGAGAAGCAAATACTGTTTTTAAGGCATTGGGGAAATACAATTAAGGGTTTTCAAAAGGAATTAATTTCTAAAATTTCCAAAGAGTCAAGGCCAAAAGTTTCGGCAGTAACTAAAAGTTGTCTCTTTCACTGTTATGTATTTTTTCCCCAGATTATTTGTTCGTCTTCTTCATTAATTTTCTATACCATCCTTTTGTTTTGTCCTGCTTCTCCTGGTTGTGAGGGTAGTAGTTTCAGATTGAAAGACACAACTTCCTGGTCTTAGGCCACCTCTTGCAATTTCACCTAACATTCTCAGGTCAGCTGCATGCGAATTGATACAACGTCTATTTTTAATTCACCAATCGATTCTCATTTGGAAAAAATTACAAAAAGGTCAATTAGCAGCATCAACTAGTTGATAAAGAACATGAGTGTACAAACCCTGCAGTTTTTTTTGTCCAGAAGAAGTCCCACTAAGTACAACTTTTTAGCTTTTATTGCCAATGTTCAATTCCGATACTTATTCTCTCTGGTACACACACGTCCTTTACTTTGTTGACACAAAACACTTCCTTATTGTCTGTCAATCACCATTCAGACATGTTATGTTCACAAACATGGAAACTCTGAACATTGATAATATAAGCTGGTTGTTAGAATAGTTATTTAACAGTTTATTTTCAATTACATCGCTCTCTCTTGTCCCATAACCTGAATGGACTACTAGCGTTACAAATTCGCCCGTCTTTCTGCCACAACTCTTTCAGGGGTTGCACAGTTCATCTTCACACATGAATTTTCCTCTAGTTTTGGGGTTGTCAAAATTAAACTGATGTTTCTAAATGAGTGGTTCCAGTGCCAACAAAGATGTTGATGTTGCTCACTTTTCACAAGGAGGTAAATATATCGTCAACAACAGCTGTGGTTGCTCCTTCAGGAGACACCGCCCCTCGGTGTTTTCGAGGAGGATTACAATTCACACGCCAGCACCCGCAGAAGTGCTATAGACCAGTTAAGACGCCGTGAGAGAGGACACAAGCTATGTTATGCGAGGGTACATACCAGCCTTAAACAGTGTCCTAACATACCAGAAAGCGTGGAGAACATAAAAAATGAAAATTAACCCTCAAATCTCCTGACATGCCAACATGCTAACCACAAAGCCACAGTGTAGTTCAATATTTTTTTCTTCTTTTCATTGTTTTTCAATACTTAAGTTAGAGAAATAACTATTCGAGTTGCTGCCAAAACTTTCGACCATGACTGTACCTGTCATGTTTAAGTGTTGATTATTTGTGTTAAATTATGTGTCTCCACAGATACCTATGAATTACTCAATTATGGGGACTGCAACGTAGATTGTCCTGTGCAAAATAGTTTCACTATGACCAACCACAGCAGAAACCAGGTGGTGAGGTTTGAGTGGAATTATGATGACCCCAATGTCACCATTTCACCAGAGGTGAGAGATGTGTGCTCAAAAACACAAAATGTATGATGAGACACTACAATTTGTATTGTATTATGCAGTGTAAATGACTTACTACAACTTGCCCATATGTTCAAATGTGAGTTTAAGTATTTATTGTGACCAAATGTGTCCGTGCTATTGCCTGGCCTCCAGACTGTTATGTTGTCTGTTTTTTGACCCATAACCAGTTGGGTTAACATACAAATAGGATCACGATTATTCACAATCCCTATGTGAGACAAGTACACATTTTTCCCCCTTTCTGTGTGTTCTTAATAATAAAGAACTGCTATTACGAGGAGCCTAACAATGCAGGTGTAACGGGCAAGCCTGTGTGGCTGCACCAAGTGTACGTTCATAAACCTCACTCCTTGACAACTTCAAAGAGTGTGCTAGCCGCTGGGGTTAGCAGATCGGGCTTTTAGCTTAGTGGCTAGCACACTTACATCTATTTGGGCAACGTGGGTTTGTGCGGTGCGGTGGAAGTATTCACAGCGCAGAGCCACTACACAGTCAATGGGATTCATATACTGTGCCTACTGTATAAATTGTACACTGACAACTCAACATTATTTGGAAGTTTTATCTTTATAGTATTGTCCTTTGAGAAGAATACTGTTGTATCAGAGACGTGAAGGGTGAACTCCCTTTTAGATTAAATTAGATTAGATAGTACTTTATTTATTCCGTCAGGAGAGTTCCTTCAGGAAAATTACAATTTTCAGCACAATCCCATTCAAGATCAGACAAACATTACAGGGAGACAGAACAGGATCGCTGACGGGTCTGCCGGCTTCCAGCGCCCCTTACAAAAAAGATGACATACAGGTAAACATGGGGGGGAGAAAAGAATAGAAGATTAAAATAAAATAAAAATAAAAAAAAACGGTCTTAGCCTGGGCCCTGTAGTGGGGGTGCAGACTGAGGCCAAGGGAAGAAAAAAAAAAAAAACTCATAGCCATAGTACACATCCCTCTTACATGTGTGTAAGAGGGAAACATCAAACATCAAAGAACACAGAGGACATTAAATATATTAAAGCAGCAGATACAAGCAGACACTTCCACATACAGCTTTGAATAAAAAGTAAAATAAACATATACACTGTGGTGGCCTCTGCGGTGTTCCACGCCATTGTCCGCTGGGGAGGAGGGAGCATGGCCAGAGACAGGAGCAGACCCAACAAAGCAACCCAGACAGCCGACTCCACTCTCGGCCAGTGTCCAGTCCGCATGGATGAGCGAGGATACGTCCAAGGTGACTGAGGTGTCCGACACCTGCTCACCCAGTCGAGACACCGCGAAGCCTCTCCGTCCCAGCGCTCAGTGCTAGCTCCGCAGCCCTGTCCCCTCATCCGCATCTCCTCCAGTCCCTCCAAACAGACTCTGGTGTAGCAGAGACCCAGCAGCTGGTCTCCATGGCCAAAAGGCTCCCGGGAGGCAGATCCAAAAGTCCACAAAAAAAGCACCACAGAGGTCACGAAAGTGCCACCCCTTGTCACACAGTCCCAAAGGGTCCCGGACCAAAATGCAAAAAAAATATAATAACACATGAAAACAAGAGGGAAACACAAAAGGATGACACAAGAGCACAGAGCTCCTGCCTACAGCAGCCACTACAGCAGCGCCATCTTGGAAAAAAAAAGAGATGGTATATAGTGAGATAGTATATAATTAAACTTGTTTACTTTCCTTTGAACAATTTATATGACAAACATTTTACTCTTGTAATCATTTATCAGGCGATATTTTAAATTTCTGCTATAGCTATCATTTTAATTTTTGTTGCCTTGTATATAATGCATACAGGTGGGACATCTCCATGCTGGTTGTTCCAAAGAAGTGACTGTCGTCTTCTGCTCCAAAGAGCCAGTAACACTGGTAAAACAACTAATGGTCTGCAAGCTTTGTCAGTTGACGTTCCAGCAGCCACTTGATCAGGTTCCTGACTGGGATAGCCAAAAGAAAGCATCGCATGCTTCACGGACACAAACACAACAAACTGTGAAGCATAAAGTTTGTATTCTTGGTGTATACGATCTTAAAATATATGTTGAGTGCCTAGATGTAATGTATTGATTTTTTTATCATCTCGCAGATGGTAAAACCACATGTTGAACCAAGCTGTTCTGTTGTCAAAGGTTCAGACTGGGAGTTGGGTTTGCTTATCAGTGTAGTTTGTGACTTTGTCAAGTTCAGCTGCAACTCAGAAACCATCAAGTTCAAAGACACCTTGACTTACCAAACCAGCACTGAAGAGTAAGTCAAGCTTTTTCCATTGTTTTTTTGCCGACTTGTGGGGAATCAAAGTTCTTGTTTTTTTGCAAACAGATCATTTCTCTCAGGCCAACAAGGAGGAGCTCATGCATGCGTTTATTTCATTTTTTTTAGACTATAGTAATGCCCTCCTCTCTGATCTTCCTAAAATATTTTTAGAACACTACAATTATTACAAAACTCAGCTGAACACTCCACCAGTTTTAAAGGGTCGAGTTTAAAGTTATATTATACTTTTTTAAATATCTTAATGGCCTTGCACCTTCTTCTCCAGCTGACGTGCTTTTACCGTGATAACCCTCACGGATCCTGAAGTCCTCTGGCACCAAACATTTATATTAACGAAATATTCAAGCAAAAACTAATTTAGTGGAATTTAGCCACTGTGGCCCCTACCTCTGGAACAGCCTGCTAAAGGTTCTCAGGACTGCACAGACTGTTGATATTTTTAAAAAAAAGTTTAAAGACAAACCTTTTATTCAGGCTTTCTGTTTATCATGTTAAACTCTTCTTATTTGTTAGTTACAATTAATAAACAATTCACATTTATTAATTTCATTTGTATTATTTTCTATTTTATTTATTGCTATTGTATTACTATTATTATTTCAATGGTATGTTTTTATGCATTCATTCATGTATTCTTCTTTTTTTTTTTTTTGTATATTTACAAAATGTTTTATGCTATTTTTAGGTGACGTTCATTTTAGTTATTCTCCAGTGTGGACACCACAAAGGTGGCGGTTTTCCTCAATCCTCAGTGCCATGCTATGTTGTGTTATTTTCAATAGTGCTCTGTGTGCGTGCGTGTGTGTATTTGCATGTGCGCATGCATGTGTTTTCTTCTCCTTTTTTTATTTATATATTTTTGATGTAAAGCACTTTGTGTTCCTACTTGCCTGTGCATGAAAAGTACTATATAAATAAAGTTTTGATTGATTGTGTTTACAGGATTAAAATAGTTAACGACGGCATTGTGAAACTGCAATTTTCTTGGCAAATCTCAATGGATCCCAGCAGCATCCCAGTCAGGCAAAACCAAGAAGGTAACATGAACTTATCATTTTATCTTCATGTTGACTTAACATGTCAGTTGCATCTTGTATAATTACATTTATATGCTTTTAACAATAAAATGTTTGTCTGGAGTTGCAGATGAAACCCTCACCTCTCAGCCAAGCGGCATATCCTCAAGGGCCTTGACCGAAGAAAATCCTGACAGCACTCTAGCCAGCGAGATGTCTGTTTGGATGCAGGACTCTCCTTTCACTGTGGAGCCAAATATTGGAGCCATCTTGCCGGGTGCTACTCAGAGCTTCTGCATTACATTTTCACCAAAGGTTGCTGGCCAGTTCAAGGGCATATTGCTCTGCAGGTATTTTGGAATTCTAATGATTAGATTGAAAAGAGTATCTAACAATGTTATCAGTAACAGACCTGTGCATCCGTTGTAATGTGTGCAATTTTAAGACTGCGTGCATTCTTAGCTCAGCATGTGGAAAAGCAACCTTAACTTAACAACTTGACCTGAGTAGTTTTATTACCTCAGTTTCCAAGTAATACAGTAAGTTAGTTTTTAATGTTGGTGTTATACATTCCTCTTGCTTTGATCTGTAATGTACTGTTGAGATTATGGGCCTGATTTACTAAGATCCAAACACCACGCAGTAATCAGCAAACATTACAATAGCGTGTTCTACTAGTAGGCGTGTTGCGTGCGATTAACCAAGACTGTTCCAAGGTGGTGCAGGCCGCTTAATTTAAATGAGGATTTTGCGTGTACTGTACGGGTCATCACCACGTAGATAGTCTAATTTACTGCACATTGATTTTACCATGTTGATACCTGTGGCGTTTTGCTGTATTTGCAAACAAGCAGGAGACCTATATGCCTTTTTAAAGGCATTTTTAGAAGCAATCGTACAGTGCAACTACAATGAAACTACATTTCTTTACTTAACCGCTGAAGATGCATGGGAAGAAAGCTGCTCAAAAGGCAAAAATGCATACTTCAAACAGTATTTTTCATGTAAGAAATATTTTATAAATACGTTTTAAATGTGAGAAAACAAACATTGTTAAAAAATACTAAAGAACACCAAAAAACGTATTTTTTTAATTCAGTTTTTAAGTCACCTCGCAGTTAGAAAATGTACAATTATGTAGCTGAATAGACAGTATATCAAAAAACTATTTTTATTTATATCGTCCAAAATATTGACACACACATAGGACAGAATATTTTCTTACAGCTGTGTGTGGAAATGTCAGTTTGCATGTCCTTCTGACACGTGCTAGATAAAACGCAAAATAGTGCTCGCCATACAGACGAGTGTTGATAAATCTCATTGCGTGTGCTAAAAATTATATTTGCCTCTTCCCAGTATTGTGGGTGTTTTGATAGCCAGAATATATTTTGCATATTGCAGACAGACTTGTTAATTGGATTGCACGTCTTATTCTGCTCACTTAACAAACACAATCCACTTGGCACACCTTGAGAAGATCAGCTTTGCGTGTGCTAACAGGTTTGCATGTGCTTCAGTACACGCAAACCATTAGTAAATCAGACCCCAAGCCTTTCAGATTCACCTCTCATTAGTGATTATCCGTAATGTGAATGGGAAATTCACGCAAAACTTCGAAAACAGATTTTCCCAAAATACATATATTTTAATATTGCCCATTGCCACTTTCTGTCTCGGTTGCTTTTATAGATCATACAATTTCAATTTCTACATTCAGTGACTTGACAAACAAGGCTTTGACATGCCTTGGTAGAGAGTCTATAAGAGACATGAATATATATATATTACCGGCTACAATTGATTGAATGCCTGTTAAAAAACTAAATGCATTTCTCCAGTAGTATGGTAGAATGACTCAATAATGGATGATTATATGTGTTTGTTTGTAATTGCACATTTTTCCCAGTATCCCCAATTTGCGAGAGGAAGATGATACACCTTGTATTTCAATCAGTGGTTGCAGCAAATTACCAAATTGTCACTTTGATCTTGAAGTATCTGACTACTTAAGTGGCAACCGCCGCAACTCTAAGTTCAGGAATTATTTGAACCCAAACATCAGAGTGATAGAACTCACTACCGTTGGTCTCTACACCCCAACGACACGGTAAAGGAAATGAGTATCATTTTTAGTACCTAACTTAAAAGCTTTGAACTCCAATTCTTTGTGTACTGTTTGTTGTTTTTGCAGATGCTTTACTGTCTTGAACCCAAATAGTGTACCCTACTTCTATGAGTGGAGGTGTGAAGACACTGGTAACAGTCCATTTAACTGCCTAACCCCACGTGGAACTATTTTGCCTGGAGAGAAGTCAAAGGTATACAAAACACAACACAAAATCACTAGACTAATATTGTGATGCGGTATTTTAAAAATGTGAGTACACTTCAGCAATAATTTTAGTTTATATATCTTCTCAATGGACCTTACAAGAGTATACAGATTTTTATGTGGAAAAACTTGTATAGTCTTAGCAGTTTATATTTACTATTCACAAGAAATGCTTTGTAAATACTGTAGCTAAGGTAAAAATATATTTGTGTATTGCCTGAAGTCAAGTACGATAGTGGTAGTGTCATTGGGTTGCATCGGTGCTTACAAGGTTAACTGAAGGAGAAATTAATTCCAACATGCACATTGTGAAGCGTAGCAGGATCCCCTCCTTTGGTAAACTGAAATCACACTGATAGGGAGCCACATTATGGGAGATAAGTGATAGGGAGCCACATTATGGGAGATAGGTGATAGGGAGCCACATTATGGGAGATAAGTGGATAGGGAGCCACATTATGGGAGATAAGTGATAGGGAGCCACATTATGGGAGATAGGTGATAGGGAGCCACATTATGGGAGATAAGTGATAGGGAGCCACATTATGGGAGATAAGTTATGTAAAAAGCGTATTGTTCCACCACAAGCTACTACCTATTTACCATTTATAGAAAAAGGTGTATTCAGTAGGCCTGTAGCTACATAAGGCCTATTTTTCGTCAATTAAGCAAACAATTAATATATTATAATCTACCTCTCCTAGTTTACCATTTAGGAAAAAAACAACTTAAAAGATTTTTCAGTAGGCCTGTAACTACATAAGGCCTTTGTGCCATCAATGACGCTAACTACCAGTACCACATTAATCTTCTTGTTTACATTTAAAAAAAAAAAAAAAAAAGCAAAAAACAGTATGTTTCTTCAGTAGGTAGGCCGCTACAACAAAAAACAATGTGTCGTCGATGATCAAAACAACTATTACGGTAAAAAGAAGTAAATTGTGTAATCCTTTGTATTCATATTACTGTAACTATAGGATTTCCTGAACATATTTTTTTCATTTGAATACTGAACTATACTTCAAACAAACAGCCTCGTGCTTGTTGACATTTTTCATGTTCGGTTGGAAATACTGTCTTCATCGAACAAAGACAATTCAGTTTTGAAAATGGAGAGTTCGGTTCTGTCTATTCTCTCCCGATATCCGATAATCACATTACAAGTACCCCATACACAAAAACTTTTTTCTTTCTTAAAAAGGGGCAATTCTAGTGATTGCAATGCTTCGTACTCTAAACTCACACCAGATTGTTTGTGGGACGAGCTTGGTTGTAGTGGGAGGGCACTGTGAATCCACCACAATCTGAATGGTTGAAATATTCAGAATGATTAACAGGAAGGAAACATATATTGAACAACAGGGGGCAAACTGGAGCAGTGTAAATTATCTACACATTATCCACACCAACATCAGTGATATCATGGATGAGTTGAAAAATATTTATTTAACATTGGCATCTCTGTTGAATTACATGCTAAAGAAAAATAAGTATGGAAGAATTATTGTAGCAAAATTATTTGCAAATGTGAATCTCAATCTGTGTGCTTGAAATCCAGTTTGCGTGCGTGTGTACTAATTGTGTGTCTGTATATCAATCTGAGTATGTGTATTCAGATCCACATACATGTGTTTTAAGTTGTCTGTCTGTCCCTAATCACAAAGTCTCCCTGTCTACTTACACGTGACTTTTCCAACTCTTCTGCTATGTATGATTTGAGCATGTGCATCCAGATTTGTGAGCATGTAATACAACTTGGGTTAGTGCGTCTGCCTCACAATACAAAGGTCCTGGGTTCGATCCTGCGCAGGGGATCTTTCTGTGTGTAGTTTGCATATTCTCCCCGTGACTGCGTGGGTTCCCTCCGGGAACTCCGGGTTCCTCCCACCTCCAAAGACATGCACTTGGGGATAGGTTGATTGGCAACACTAAATTGGCCCTAGTGTGTGAATGTGAGTGTGAATGTTGTCTGTCTATCTGTGTTGGCCCTGTGATGAGCTGGCGACTTATCCAGGGTGTACACCGCCTTCCGCCCGAATGCAGTTGTGATAGGCTAGATAGCTAGATAGATAGATAGTACTTTATTTATTCCGTCAGGAGAGTTCCTTCAGGAAAATTACAATTTTCAGCACAATCCCATTCAAGATCAGACAAACATTACAGGGAGACAGAACAGGATTGCTGACGGGTCTGCCGGCTTCCAGCGCCCCTTACAAAAAAGATGACATACGGGTAAACAAGGGGGGTGGGGGGGTAGAAAAAAATAGAAGATTAAAATAAAATTAAAAAATCGGTCTTAGACTAGGCCCTGGAGTGGGGGTGCAGGCAAAGGGAGAAAAAAAATAAATAAATAAATTAAAAAAAAATAAAAAAATAAAATAAAAATAAAAATAAATAAATAAACAACAACAGCTCATAGCCATAGTACACATCCCTCTTCCATGTGTGTAAGAGGGAAACATCAAACATCAAAGAACACAGAGGACATTAAAGACATTAAAGCAGCAGATACAAGCAGACACTTCTACATACAGTTATGAATAAAAAGTAAAAGAAACATATCCACTGTGGTGGCCTCTGCGGTGTTCCACGCCATCGTCTGCTGGGGTGGAGGGAGCATGGCCAGAGACAGAAGCAGACCCAACAAGGCAACCAAGACAGCCGACTCCACTCTCGGCCAATGTCCAGTCCGCATGGATGAGCGAGGATACGTCCAAGGTGATTGAGGTGTCCGACACCTGCTCACCCAGTCAAGACACCGCGGAGCCTCCCTGTCCCAGCGCTCAGTGCTAGCTCCACAATCCTGTCCCCTCATCCGCATCTCCTCCAGTACATCCAAACAGACTCTGGTGTAGCAGACACCCAGCAGCTGGTCTCCATGGCCAAAAGGCTCCCGGGAGACAAGATCCAGAAGTCCACAAAAAAAGCACCACAGAGGTCACGAAAAGGCTCCAGCAACCCCTGCGAACCCGGATGGGTCAAGCGGTAGAAAATGGATGGATGGATGTGTGTTATACAACTTGTGCATGCACACTCAGAAGCGCATGCATTTAATACAATCCGCGCGTGCTTATCTATGATCTGCGAGAAGTAGAAAGATAATTGGCTGTCTTTTTTACAACTGACTTTTGCGACACTTCTGCTGTGAACAATTTGACCACGCACATCCAGATTCGTGCTCATGCAGGCAGGCCAGCAACAGAGCCCCAAGAACCGAGCCTAGTCGAGGACAAGGGACATGTGAAGTAGAAATCAACCAGCCCCCAAGCCAGCGAGGCACTGCACCCTACGCGGATAGAAGAAAAACAGCACAAAATGCCTCACTTCGAGGGGCCCAGAGACTACCCGCAGCTGAAAGGGAGCGGGTAGCCCTACGCCCCCAATAGAGCACGGCGTAGCCCACTCAGGCCGTCCCACCCAAGGGTGATGGGTCAAATGCAGAGAATAATTTCGCAACATTTAGTATGTGTGTGACAATCATTGGTACTTTAACTTTAACTTCAACTAAGACGGCCGCAGCAGAACCACCCAGCACTAGGCCACGGGAACCACCAAACCCACTCCCAGTGGGACCCCAACGATGGAGATAGGACATCCAGTGTCTGCCCCGGTGGATCCTCGCCCTGAATAAAAAATATTTTTTTTTTAAAAAAAGGTAAATAATAAACAAATAATGATTAGAAAAAAAAAACTTGGGATTACATAGCTTTCTCATTCCAAAATGTTTTATATCTACTGTATCATAATGTCTCATAATCCATTTTAAAGTCTGTATCTACCTTTCATAACCTTCAAAATCTGTTTGTTTTTGTAAATAGGTGTGCTTTAAATATGTGGCGAGACAGGTGGACGATGTGGAGTCATCATGGAGCTTTGTGATTAGGACCCTGTCACTATCTGTTCCTTTCCTCTGTGTGGGCATCATGAGAGAACCTATTGTCTACTTTGACAAGTCTCACATTGACTTTGGAGAACAACTTGTTGGTATGTCACATCATACACAACCTCACAGTGACATAACCACCCATGCAGCTTACCACCATCATGTGTGAATGTGGAGTGAATGAATGATGGGCTCTCAGTTCTCACTGTAAAAGCGTTTTGTCTATAAAAGTTTAATATCAATCAATCAATCAATGTTTACTCATATAGCCCTAAATCACTAGTGTCTCAAAGGGCTGCACAAACCACAACACAAACCACTACGACATCCTCGGTAGGCCCACATAAGGGCAAGGAAAACTCACGCCCAGTGGGACGTCGGTGACAATGATGACTACATAATCATTTCTGAGCTCTAGTTTCTTCTGTATATAAATCTAATCCATTATTATTTTTATTCACATTTTCAGGTTGCACCTGCAAATTAGATTACATTTTAAGTTAGACAAAAAGTAAGCACTTTTGTACAGTAGACAGTCCTTGTCTGTTAACTTCACTGTCAAAATGTCTTTTGCATCATTTTATTACCTACTTTATATCTAAACATGCTTCAGCTACTGTGCATTGTTTGTAAATATTAATTTCTGTGGAATCTGCAGGTAATAAAGTGTCTCAGAAAGTGGATCTCGTGAATGGCGAGGAGGAACCTTTTCACTTCACTGTTTTGCAGCCATCATTGCTCTGTGATGACCAGCATTCGAGACTCATTTTGAAGCCCATGAGTGGCACAGTGGCACCCAAAGACAGGTGAATGACATAATGGAATTGATTTCATGAAAAATAAAGATTTTTAACATACAGATTTAACAACTGAGACCTTTGATGCAGGCTGCCGTTGACAGTGTCCTTCAGCCCTTGTCAAAAGGGCTACGTTAGCTTCAAACTCACCCTGAGTGTGAAGAGAAAGTCACAGCTTCTCATTCTTACATGTAAGGCAGATTGTATTACAATGACTGCTTCTGTTCAAGTAGAAAATCCAGACGGAGGCCTCAGGGAGATCAGTCCTGATGTTATAGATATTTTGGACTTTGGAAAGGTAAGCATTCATTCTCATTGACATACATAAAGGATTGGTAAAAGAGCACCTAAATACCTCATCGGGCTGTATGTGCATGTTGTAGGTGGGCATTTTAGAGCAAGCTAATTTTAATATCCTGGTCTCCAATACTGGAAAGTACAACATGGATGTGAACCTTGAACTGGAAGGGCCGGGTGAGCTGCTTCAACATTTAGTGGCAAAACCAAAAAATGCTACAAAAGCTGCTGGGGAGCAGCTGCAGTGTTCAGTCTTCTTTTCTCCTCGGAACACTTGCACCCTCAAAGATGTCAGACTGACTATCAAGGTAAAACACAATGTATCAATCATGTGCCTCAGGGGTCGGGAACCTTTTTGGCTGAGAGAGCCATGAAAGCCAAATATTTAAAAATGTATTTCCGTAAGAGCCATATCATATTTTTTAACACTGAATACAACTAAATGTGTGCATTTTTAAGTAATACCAACATTTTTAGAGTATAATAAGTCTCTTATTCTTTTTAGTAACATTGTTATCCTGAAGCTAATCAATAATAAATAAATTGTCATGTCTGTTGATCATGGTTTTGTTTGGCCATGTGCTGTTTGTCTTTTGGACTCTTTAAGTTCCTGTTTTTTTTCACTCCCTTGTCTGGTTTCCTTGGTTACTCATTTTGTCCACCTGTCTCTGGTGGACAAAATGCCTGCTCACTTGCTTCCCCGAGCACTAATCAGAGGCAGTATTTAAGCTCGTCTTTGCCAGTCAGTCGCCCTGTGCTGACTTGTTTCATGCCCTGCCATAGTTTCGTGCTTCATGCCATGCCAAGTAAGTTTTGTTTGATTTATGTTCTTAGTCTGTTTATGCGTTAGCTTTGTTTTTTAGCCCAAGTTGTGCCTCCGCTGTGAGCGATTTTTGTTTGTATATTTTTTTAGTTAAAATTAAATCATGTTTTTACCTAAATGCAATGTCTTGAGTAGTCCGTCTGCCTTCCTGGGAGAGCGACCCCGCAGCAAGGTGCAACCCCCCCTCCAAATTCGTGACATAAAATACTTCTTACCATTAATTCGACTTCTTGAACACGGATGGATGGATTTAAATGCATGAGAATTTTTTGTATTTTGCACGTTATTTTTAGCACTGTGATTACCAGCGAAATTATTCATAATTATCGCGTTAGGCAATGTCAGCTAAGATTTATCTGAGAGCCAGATGTAGTCATCAAAAGAGCCACATCTTGCTCTAGAGCCATAGGTTCCCTACCCCTGATCTACCTGCTCCGTGAGCCAGTGTTGGTTACAACCGATTGGACTAGCTCATGAATAAAAATGAAACCCAGACAACCAATACAGATACAGAGCAAACATTTCAACATCAATGGCATTAATCAAAATAACAGAAGAGATCATCAATACAATTGATAGCTAAACATGTGCTGCTGCAGTGTTTGTGGATTCAACCAAAGCATAAAACACAACTAGACAAAATAAATATTGAAAGGGGAAAATAAAATATATTTTTGGGTGTAATAATAGATGATTAAAATGAACTGGATAACTCATAAAAAAATACACAACATAAAGTAGCAAGAAACACATCAAAAATAACTCAAGCAAAATATGTTCTCCATAGTCACTCCATAGTCCCTACTGCTCGCTAGTCTTCCCATATCTGAGTTATTGTGTATAAATATGGCGAACAACTACAAATGTGCACTTCGTTCACCAATGGTGTTACATAAAACGTAAATTACAATAATACATAATGTTGGGTATACAGAACATACAAACCCTTTATTTATTGAATCAATAATATTGGAATTCAACAACTTGAAGCATTTGCAAACAGATACAATTATGTACAAAGCAACCTATATAACCTGCTACTCAAAAATGTACAACAATCCTTCCCAACAAAAGTTGAGAATATAACCTTGGAGAAAAATCTGATTTAAAACATTTGTAAGCTAGTATAACACTTCATCATTATATGGAATGAAATTAAGGAATGAATTAAGCAGGGGCATCAAACAAAGCACTAATATGATTCAGTTTAAGAGACTGTTCAAATCACAAGTGTTCATAAAGTACAAAGAAAAGAAATTATGATAAAACATTGTGAACTTTTTGGAAAAAATGTAAAGAATACATAATTTAATATATTTCCGAGGTAAACCATAGATTACTATTGATTCATGAGAACTTTTAATTATTGTGTATATGTTTATGTGTTTAATATGTATTAATGTATTTCATATTGTTTTACTTACTTATGGTATATGTATTTATTTATTCATTGTTCTATTACAAACAAGGAACAAAGAAATGGGATAAAACTGCTATAATATGAAAAGGGGTAGAATTTAAGAGTTTGATTGCTTGGTTGAAACTTTTATTTGTAGATTGCACAGTTCAGTACATATTCCATACAATTTACCACTAAATGGTAACACCCGAAGTCGGGGTCCATGTAAATCAATTCATTAGTCTCTCCTTCCTACTCCTTTTTGGACATGCGGTAGTGAAACAACTGGAAATATGTGGTGCATTACGTTGTAATTGTATTGTTTGTATGTTCAAAACAAACTGAAAACTAACTAACTATTTTATGGACCATTTGTTGCAATTGTTGGTCTTACCAACGTGGCAAGGACTTATAGTTTCGGTTGTCAAAATACTATTAGGCTTTTGTGAAAATATTCCCTCCTATATATTTTCTTGTATTCAGGTCAAAAATGGTCCATCGTTTACCATGGCTTTTGAAGGCAGTGGTGTCACACCAGACCTGGAATTTTCGTTCAAAACATACAACTTTGGAAAGCATTTTCTGTTTTGTCCTGGCATGACCCCAGCCTCCCAAAATCTAGTGATCACAAATAAGAGCAACAGGAACATCAGGTCAGTGTTGTCAATGTGGAGTTTAGATGCAGTACATATATTGTAAAAATAAAAAGTGTACTGTGGTGTGTCGGGATCCATCCATCCATCCATCCATCCATCCATCTTCCTCCGCTTATCCGAGGTCGGGTCGCGGGGGCAGCAGCCTAAGCAGGGAAGCCCAGACTTCCCTCTCCCCAGCCACTTCGTCTAGCTCTTCCCGGGGGATCCCGAGGCGTTCCCAGGCCAGCCGGGAGACATAGTCTTCCCAACGTGTCCTGGGTCTTCCCCGTGGCCTCCTACCGGTTGGACGTGCCCTAAACACCTCCCTCGGGAGGCGTTCGGGTGGCATCCTGACCAGATGCCCGAACCACCTCATCTGGCTCCTCTCGATGTGAAGGAGCAGCGGCTTTACTTTGAGTTCCTCCCGGATGGCAGAGCTTCTCACCCTATCTCTAAAGGAGAGCCCCGCCACACAGCGGAGGAAACTCATTTCGGCCGCTTGTACCCGTGATCTTATCCTTTCGGTCATGACCCAAAGCTCATGACCATAGGTGAGGATGGGAACCTAGATCGACCGGTAAATTGAGAGCTTTGCCCTCCGGCTCAGCTCCTTCTTCACCACAACGGATCGGTACAACGTCCGCATTACTGAAGACGCCGCACCGATCCGCCTGTCGATCTCACGATCCACTCTTCCCCCACTCGTGAACAAGACTCCTAGGTACTTGAACTCCTCCACTTGGGGCAGGGTCTCCTCCCCAACCCGGGATACAAGTGTGTCGGGATACAAGTTGAATTTGTTCTCTGCCACAGATCGTACAGTACCTTGAAAATCTTGTATTGTCTACCATTGAAATGAATTGAAAACAATTCAATCTGTGCTAGCTTCACGGTGGCAGAGGGGTTAGTGCGTCTGCCTCACAATACGAAGGTCCTGCAGTCTTGGGTTCAAATCCAGGCTCGGGACCTTTCTGTGTGGAGTTTGCATGTTCTCCCCGTGAATGCGTGGGTTCCCTCCGGGTACTCCGGCTTCCTCCCACTTCCAAAGACATGCACCTGGGGATAGGTTGATTGGCAACACTAAAAAATGGTCCCTAGTGTGTGAATGTGAGTGTGAATGTTGTCTTGTCTATCTGTGTTGGCCCTGCGATGAGGTGGCGACTTGTCCAGGGTGTATACCGCCTTCCGCCCGATTGTAGCTGAGATAGGCGCCAGCGCCCCCCGCAACCCCAAAAGGGAATAAGCGGTAGAAAATGGATGGATGGATAAATCTGTACCGGATGTTTTGGTTGGATCTATGGTAGGCTTGTAACCTGACTTTTTGCATGCTATATCTAAAGCAGAACAGTTAGCCAAAACACAGCTTGTTTACCGAAAAAGATGAAGTTAGCTGAATAATTCTTAAACTGACATACCGCTGTATTTATTCTGCTCTGGAGTTTTACAAAATAACCCTAATTAAAAAAAAATATATTTGATCTAATTTGCCTTTTCAGTGTCAAGTGCCAATACAGAAATACCTCTTTCCTGGAGATTGACTTTAAAGCAGATGTTTTGTCCCCTGGTGCTGTGGTGGATGTTCCTATCACCTTTTACCCTCGTGAGCCACGGTGTTACAATGAAAAGGTCACCTTTTTATTAAACAGCTGTGTTAAAGAACAAGTGGACATTTTGGGACAAGGCATCAAACTACAGGTAAGGACTGCATAATGTGGTGCACTCATATGTGATTAATTAAATGCTTTATTGGAATATCATCTACATATGGATATATATCATTTGTTTTAGTTTGAGGTATTGTCTCCAAAGTCCAAGAAGGTGAAACTTGGAACTCTGTCAGTGGGACAAAAAGTGACTAAACGGGTCCACCTGGCCAACCGCTGTATATTGGACATTCCTTACACATTGCAGATTGACAAGTTGGACCCCAAAGTAGGGAATATACTTTCATCTAGTTATAACTAATGGACAGCAGTTATGTATTAACTGTACTGTGCTTTTCCTCATCCAGAATCTATCACTCAGCCCAGCAGGCCAGCAGTGCATTGCAGCTAATACCGGCTCATGTATTGTTGAGATCCACTTTACACCCTGTACAGATATACCTCCCTTTACTGCAGAGCTGCAGGCTGATATTAAAGGCTATATACTCCCCCTGCTGACCATCCAGGGTTGCTGCAAGGTACATTTCCAATCAACATATCAATATCCATCCATCCATTTTCTACTGCTTATTCCCTTCGGGGTCAAGGGTGGCGACCTATCATTGGTATAAAAATATATATATTATTATAACATAATTTCCATTTCTCCCTTTAAACCATTTTGCCTATTTATCAGTGGTATACACCATGCAGGGCTACCTGTATTTTGCTCCTTGTCATAGTATCATTGGTATAAAAAATATATATTATTATAACATAATTTCCATTTCTCCCTTTAAACCATTTTGCCTATTTATCAGTGGTATACACCATGCAGGGCTACCTTTATTTTGCTCCTTGTCATAGAATGTCTGCTTCCTCAGGCTTAGCATCACTGGGGGCCATCTTCCTAATAATCCCCCGGATCTCCTTTTTGAGGTAACAAATACTTGGCCTCATAACATCTACTTTGTGGACAGTCTCAAAATGCGAGACTTGGGGTGAAACCTTTCATTCTTTTTCAGGAACTTCCTTGTCTTGATGTAATTGGGTTCTATCTCTCCTTTGAATGTCTTGTTACACCATGGTTGGCTCATTACACCATGGATGCAGTCAAACGGGGTGAAACGAGTTGGTTGTAGATTCGATTGATACAGAAATTGCGGTTGCTGATGTGATTCAGTGGCAATATTCAGTGAGTTTAAATCGATAAAGTAACTTTTCCTACATGCCTGTTATTTCCTGTTAGGAAATACATTTACATAAATTATTATTTTTAAACTATCCTGCATCGATACTTTTGATCCGGAAGGCAAACTTGCCGAGCACATATCTATATTCTAGCATTTTAGGAAGATTAATTTTTGGAATATACAAACCCCATTTCCATATGACTTGGGAAATTGTCCATCCATCCATCCATTTTCTACCGCTATATTCCCTTTTGAGGTTGCGGGGGGCCCTGGCGCCTATCTCAGCTACAATCGGGCGGAATGCGGTGTACACCCTGGACAAGTCGCCACCTCATCGCAGGGCCAACACAGATAGACAGACAACATTCACACTCACATTCACACACCTGTGTTAGATGTAAATATAAACGGAATACAATGATTTGCAAATCCTTTTCAACCCATATTCAATTGAATGCACTACAAAGACAAGATATTTGATGTTCAAACTCATAAACTTTATTTTTTTTGCAAATAATAATTAACTTAGAATTTCATGGCAGTAACACGTGCCAAAGTAGTGGGAAAGGACATGTTCACCACTGTGTTGCATCACCTTTTCTTTAACAACACTCAATAAACCTTTGGGAAGTTGGTATAGTGGCTGTGCCAGCAATCTTATGGTTGCCGGTTCAATCCCCACCTTCTACCATCCTTGTCACGTCCGTTGTGTCCTTGGGCAAGACACTTCACCCTTGCTCCTGATGGGTCCTGGTGAGCGCTTTGCATGGCAGCTCCCGCCATCAGTGTGTGAATGGGCGAATGTGGAAATACTGTCAAAACGCTTTGGGCTCCTTAAAAAGGGGTAGAAAAGCGCTATGCAAGTACAACCCATTTACCATTTACCATAAACGTTTGGGAACTGAGGAAACTAATTGTTGAAGCTTTGAAAGTGGAATTATTTTCCATTCTTATTTTATGTAGCGCTTCAGTCATTCAACAGTCCGGGGTCTCCGCTGTCATATTTTACGCTTCATAATGTGCAGCACATTTTTGATGGGAGACAGGTCTGGACTGCAGGCGGGCCAGGAAAGTACCTGCACTCCCTTTTTACGAAGCCACGCTGTTGTAACACTTGCCTTGCTGAAATAAGCAGGGGCGTCCATGATAAAGTTGCTTGGATGACAACATATGTTGCTCCAAAACCTGTATGGACCTTTCAGCAGTAATGGTGCATTCACAGATGTGTAAGTTACTCATGCTTTGGCCACTAATAGACCCCCATACCATCACAGATGCTGGCTTTTGAACTTTGCGCCTATAACAATCCAATGGTTATTTTCGTCTTTGTTCTGGTGGACACCACGTCCTCCGTTTCCAATTATAATTTGAAATGTGGACTCGTCAGACCACAGAACACTTTTCCACTTTGCATCAAACCATCTTAGGTGAGCTTGGGCCCAGCCAAGCCAGCGGCGTTTCAGGATTTTGTTGATAAATGGGTTTGGCTTTGCATGGTAGAGTTTTAACTTGCACTTACAGATGTAGCAACCAACTGTAGTTACTGACAGTGGTTTTATGAAGTGTTCCTGAGCCCATGTGGTGATATCCTTTACACACTGATGTCGGTTTTTGATGCAGTACCGCCTGAGGGATCAAAAGTCTGTAATATCATCGCTTACGTGAAGTGATTTATTCAGATTCTCTGAAATTTTTGATGATTTCACGGACCGTAGATGGTAAAATCCCTAAATTCCTCGCAATAGCTCGTTGAGAAATGTTGTTCTAAAACTGTTCGACAATTTGCTTACAAAGTGCTGACCCTCACCCCATCCTTGTTTGTGAATTACTTAGCATTTCATGGAAGCTGCTTTTATACCCAATCATGGCACCCAACTGTTCCCAAACAACCTGCACACCTGTAGGATGTTCCATATAAGTGTTCGATGAACATTCCTCAACTTTATCAGTATTTATTGCCAACTTTCCAAACTTCTTTGTCACGTCTTGCTGGCATCAAATTCTAAAGTTAATGATTATTTGCAAAACAAAAAAGTTTATCAGTTTGAACATCAAATATGTTGTCTTTGTAGCATATTCAACTGAATATGGGTTGAAACTGATTTGCAAATCCTTGTATTCCGTTTATATTTACATCTAACACAATTTCCCAACTCATATGGAAACAGGGTTTGTACATTGAAATTAAATCTACATATTTTTCGAAAAATCAAAGAATAATCGGTAGATTAATCGATTAAAAAATTAATAGTTTAGTGCAGCACGAGTGTTACATGATGGCTTCTTCAACCATGTGTTTTTTTCTAGTACTCAATTCAGCCTCAACTCTATTTGTGCATTATCCAGTTTTCTCTGTGAAATACATGACACATGAGTATACTACAATGGACTAAAAAGAAAATAATCAGCTTTCTTTGGACTGTTTGTAACAAACAATTTAAAGTTTGTTTTGTCTAAAACATGTAAGTGTTGGGAAAACTATGTTCACCAACAGTTTTGACTCCTTCTTTCAGATTGTGAAAGTGAATCTGGAACAGGACCACCTTGGATTTGGACCAATCGTCCAGCACTGCCAGGCCAAAAAAAAAGTTCTCATGCTCAATACAGGAGAACTTTGTGCCCGGTAAGCATGACTTCTACATTTGATGTTGTGTAAAAATAACTATAACCTCAGACAATCAAGACAACATTCTATATTCGATATTATTTAATGTGTACAACTGCAATGCTCGGTCGGGATTTTCATCTGACAGAAAAGTTCCTGTTAGTTATTAATTAGTGTTATTCAACCAAATAAACAGATTCCACTGGAAAACTGCAGACTTTCCTCCAGAATTGTCCATCACGCCGACCAGAGGCTCTATCCAACCTGGAATGGGGGTCCCCATAGAATTGACGTTTGCTCCAAAGAGCTTGAATAATGACACAAGATATGAAAACTTATCTTGCTACATCGAAGGCTCCTCTTCACCCATTACCCTCACTGTGACCGGCACCTGTATTGCAACCCCCTACAACAAAGAGGTTTTATCATTACCCATGCATTACCCATGTACACAACCCTAAGCAAAACACATATTTCACAAAAGAGCAACTGATGAAGGGACATTCATCAATTTAGTAGATCATGTTAGATTCCTCCCGTGTGGTTCTTTTAGGCACTGATGTATTTAATAGTATTGTACGTACATTGATCAACTTTTCTCCTTTTTTCCTCTTGTCCAGCTGGTGAGTTTTGTTTGCCCGGTACGTGGTTCTCAAACTCAGACACTGGTTGTGGTCAACCCCACAAACCAACGTTGCAACATTCGGCCTGTCATTAAAGGCGAGTACTGGAGAGCTGCACCCTCTGTAGCTCTGGAGCCCCTCCAAAGCAGCATATATGAGATAACCTACACACCACTGTGCATGACTACTGATGGAAAGAAACACTTGGTAAAGAAGCACCAACTTTTGAATGCAATAGTCAAATCATTTCTTACTCATCTTGCTGATGTCAGCATAATGAAACAAAATGTCAATACCAAAGGAATTACGTTCTCTTGAGTTGTCTTGTTTTAATATTGGGTAATATAGTAAATATTGTGAAATATAGTAACCTTTTTAAAATGCTTATATTCAGGAAATAATTCATGTAAGTTTGTCTCTTCTTTATCTTCAGGGGTCAGTATTTTTCTCATTTCCCAATGGATCTGGCATGTGGTACTCGCTACAAGGAACTGCTGAGGCTCCTAAAGCAGAGAACACCATTATACATGAACTGCCTGCTAAGACCCAATACACACAGATACTCCCCGTGATGAACTGGTTCTCAAAGCAGAAACGGTAAATTATCGTCAGGCTCACTCCTTTTTATTCTCATTTCCCTGTAACCAATCTTAACTAAGTCTTCACATTTTCACCAATTGGCGTCAGATTTATTGGTTGCCATAGAGCGACCAAACACAACCAGCTAAAAAATATACAGTACGTATTGTATGTTTGCCACAGATCATATCTTGTAGTGCATACTATTAATGTTTTTTTTCAAAAAAATGTTTACATAAAAGGAATTCTATCAATCGTATTGTTAAGGAGGCGATAGCTGAAGGGCTAATTCGTCCAGATCAGGGGTCTTCAACCACCGGTCCGAGGACTGGTACCGATCTGTGACTCATTTGCTACCGGACCGCACAGAAACATTAAATAATTTATGAACGACTGCATTTTCTCCGACTTAACATTCACCTTTCCCACTAAACACACCAATAAGCTTGTTTATAAATAAACAATAAAACTCCTCATTGGAAGTTGCCATTTGTTATACTTGTTAAAAATTTGTGACATGATACAATGCACATTAATGAACGTATAAAATATAAATGTGACAGATTGTAGCCAAAGGCTGATTTCCATATGCAGTCCCCAGCAGGTTGATGGTAGTATATACCATCAACCTGCTGGGTCTCTCATTGCAAGGAAACAAGCCCAGACCTCACACTAATTCAGCATTATAGTGAGTTGTATTTTTCATGTAGTTATTTCTGCTGTATTTATATGCCACACGTGGAAAGCCGGTACATGAAAATAATGCCTACAACAAACTGGTCAGTGGAGCAAAAACGGTTGGGGACCCCTGGTTTAGAGAAGTTACTAAAGGAAAGATGGGAGGAACGGATGACTATCCAAATTTTCTTCAGGAGCTGTATTTCTGCTGATGTTGATAGCACTGTTTTATATATATGTATATATATATATATATATATATATATATATATATATATATATATATATACAAACCCTGTTTCCATATGAGTTGGGAAATTGTGTTAGATGTAAGTATAAACAGAATATAATGATTTGCAACTCCTTTTCAACCCATATTCAATTGATTGCACTACAAAGACAAGATATTTGATGTTCAAACTCATAAACTTTGTTTTTTTTTGGCAAATAATAATTAACTTAGAGTTTCATGGCTGCAACATGTGCCAAAGTAGTTGGGAAAGGGCATGTTCACCACTGTGTTACATCACAGTGGTGAACAGCACTCAATAAACCTTTGGGAACTGAAGAGACCCATTTTTGAAGCTTTTCATATTACGATTATATATATATAGTTCAAGGGTGGACCCTGAGATGCAGAGAATGGAGGCAAGGTTAGCGATAGTGACAAAAATAAAATATTTAATAAGTCAAAGTGGTAACTAAGGACGATGGGGCAAACGTGCACACCATGGGAAATATAACAAAGGTAGTTTCTCTCAGAGGCTGGCAGGGAAAAGGCCAGGACGCAAACAGCGCGGCAAAACTGTCCTCAAAACAAGGAGGCTAGAAAAAACAAAAACACAACGAGGTCAAAATACATGAATATACGAGAGCAACATACCAAGGGAGCTGAATGCGAGAGGAACGTGTCAGAGTGGAGTTCAGGAACAATAGTCGGCAGGGACCAGCTGGCGGTGAAGCGCTTAAATACTACCGGGACGTGATTGGCAGCAGGTGTGCCTAGTGAGGGCCAATAGACTGGGGAAAACCCTGACAAACGAGATGAGGAGGCAGGTAGAATACAACAAACACAACAGTACTCCCCCCTTAATGGACGCCACCTGGCGGCTTACCTGGCTTCTCGGGAAAACGTTCATAAAAGGCCGTGAGGAGAGAAGGGTCAAGGATAAGCGAACGCGGGACCCAAGATCGGTCCTCGGGGCTGTAACCTTCCCAGTCGACCAGGTACTGGAAACCCCTGCCCCTTCTTCTCACGTCAAGAATGGCCTTGACCGTGAACGCCTGATGTCCATCGATAAGCCTGGGAGGAGGAGGAGGCTCTTCTGGAGGACTCAAGGGACTGGAGGACACTGGCTTGAGCAGGGAGACGTGGAAGGCTGGATGGATCCTGAGAGAGTCCGGAAGATGAAGACGAACCGCTGAAGGGTTGATGACTTTCTCGATGGTGTACGGTCCAATAAATCGTGGCTGCAGTTTTTTGGAGGAAACTTGGAGGGGTAAATCCCGAGATGATAACCATACCTTCTGACCGGGCTTGTAATCAGGTGCTGTGCTGCGGTGGCGATTGGCGAGACGCTGATTGCGCTCCGAGGTGCATGACAGTGCGGACCGGGTATTCTGCCAGTCTTGACGTGCACGGCGTAGGTGGGCAGCCACGGATGGAACAGTGACCTCAGATTCCAGGGAAGGAAAAGCAGGAGTTTGGTAACCGTAGGCAGAGTGGAAAGGGGACATACCTGTTGCCGAGCTGATGAGAGTGTTGTGAGAGTACTCAATCCAAGGTAGACTGAGCGCCCAGGAGGCTGGCTGCTGGTGGCAAACGCAGCTGGTGGCAAACGCAGCGGATGGAAGCCTCCAGATCTTGATTGGTGCGATCCTTCTGACCGTTAGTCTGTGGGTGGTAACCAGAAGAGAGGCTTGGAGATGCTCCCAACAAATTGCAGAAAGCCTTCCAAACTGCCGAAGAAAATTGTGGTCCCCTGTCCGAGACTACATCCAACGGAATACCATTCAGCCGGAAAATGTGGCGTGTAATTAAGTCTGCAGTCTTGAGTGCCGAGGGCAACTTGTGAAGGGGGATGAAATGTGCCATCTTGGAAAATCGGTCCACCATTTTCAGTATTACAGTGTTGCCATTAGATGGTGGAAGTCCAGTAACAAAGTCCAATGCCACGTGAGACCACGGGCGGGAGGGTATGGGAAGTGGTTGTAGAAGGCCAGCTGGTGCCCGATGGGAAGCCTTATTGCGGGCACAGGTGGAACAGGCAGAAACATACTCCATCACATCAGTCTTGAGAGTAGGCCACCAGAAGCGCTGGGCCAGGAGAAAAGCAGTACGAGTAATGCCTGGGTGGCAGGCGATCTTGGAGTTGTGGCCCCAGTTCAAGACCTCCGATCGGAGGTCAGTAATGACGAATAACCGCCCCAGAGGACAGTTCTTAGGAGATGGGACCTTCTTGAGTCCCTCAATCACGCGACTCTCGATGTCCCATTGTATAGCTCGCAGCATTTGTGAAGGAGGGATGATGGTCTCAGTCTTGACCTCCTCCTCGGGGCCGGCGTACATCCTGGACAAAGCGTCAGGTTTACCGTTCTGGGAGCCTTGTCAGAAGGTTATGGTAAAGTTGAACCTGGTGAAGAATAATGTCCACCTGGCTTGCCTTGGGTTAAGCCGTTGAGCAGTGCGGATGTATGCCAGATTCTTGTGGTCCGTGAACACAACAAACGGAGTTTCCGAGCCCTCCAGCCAGTGCCTCCATTCCTGCAGCGCTAAGACAACAGCGAGTAGTTCTCTATTACCTATGTCGTAGTTGCGTTCAGCAGGAGTCAGGCGACGTGAGAAGAAGGCACAGGGGTGCAGCCTCTGGTCGGACGTAGAGTGCTGGGAAAGAACAGCTCACACGCCGGAGTCGGAAGCATCAACCTCGACAAAAAATTGAGTGGACACGTTAGGGTGGACGAAGACAAGTGCCGAAGTAAACAACAACTTGAGTTTATGAAAGGACCTCTGTGTCTCAGAGGTCCACAAAAACGGAAGCTTGGTAGATGTAATCTTAGTAAGTGGTTCAGCTATTTGACTAAAATTACAGATAAAACGGCGGTAAAAATGAGCAAAACCTAAAAATCTTTGGAGGTGCCTCCTAAATTACCCCAATTAACGACTCTAGTCTTGACCCAGTCAATCTGGGGGTTATGCTGAGCTAGCCAGGTAAGTCCGAGCACAACAGGAGCAGAGCGAGAGGGAATGACGAGAAAACAAATGGACTCAAAATGGTTACCAGATAATTTAAGAGTTAATGGCTCAGTCTGATGAGTCACGCTCGCCAGGCGGCCCCCGTCGAGGGAACGGACCACCCTAGATACATGTAATTCAGAAACGGGAATAGACAAACGTTTAACAAGTGTTTCATCAATAAAATTGTCATCTGAACCAGAGTCAATAAGGGCACACATGTCAAAGTGCTTAGTAATATCCCAGGTGAGCGTGCTAGTGAGTTGAAGACGTGACAGAGTCTGACCTGTAGATGGCGGTAGAGGAGCAGGAGAAGCCGCTGGAACCTGTGTTGCTGGGGTGCGGCGAGTGGGTGGAGCTTGGGGTCGCGGTGGTGATGAAGTTTGGGTGTGCGGAGTTGATGAAGCTTGAGAACGATGGCGGGATGTACGCAGAGAGCAGCGATTCAAGCGATGACCGGCCTCTCCACAATACAGGCAAAGCTGGAGACGAAAACGACGATCCCTCTCCGCCTGATTGAGGCGAGATCCTCCTAATTGCATGGGCTCGTCGTCTCGTGGTATCGGCAAGGAATCGACAAATGGTATCGGAGTGGCAGAAACCTGATGTCCTCCATGGCCACTCCCATAATACGCCGAGGAGCGCATCCCTTGTCGTCGGAATCTCTCCCTTTCCCAGTCAACAAGGCGGGACTCCACCTCCACTGCCATAGCGACAAGCTCGTCGAGGCTCTCGGGAGTTTTGAGCGGAATCATTAGTCTTCGGACCCTATCTGCAAGGCCGAGGGAAAATACATCCACCAATGCGGAAGTGGGCCATTCACTTTCCGCCGCCAGTTTACGAAATTCAATAGCGAAGTCCGTGACACTTCGCTGCCCTTGTTGCAGACGTAGCAACGCTCGTGCCGCATCACGCCCTGGCTTCTCACGTTGGAAGATGCTCCTTAAGGCTTTGGAGAAGGCGGCGTATGAGACGCACACGGGTGAAGCAAGCTTTTTACACCTGTGGTGTAAAAAGCTTGCTTGAATAGTCCCAGGCGGGCCAAGGGTAGATCTACCATTTTCGGAACGGATGACTAAACTCTCCAATGTCGACATTCAGCACAGGTGTATTGTTGCCTGTGAATGACCAATCAACCTCTGAGAATCCAAAAGGACCACGACACGTCAGCGACCCACATAGGACCACGATGGTGAAGATTGTTGTCATATTTCTGACAGAATGTAATGGGTCCAGAACAACTGGATGTAGTGTAGAGTCACTAAGGCCTTCTGAACATCTACTCTATAAGACTGGATAAATGGTCCGATTTGGGAGATAAGGTAAGTAATCAGCCATTGGGTGAGACAGGTTTTCCTTTTGTTACCAGCTTATAGTCTGCAGTAAGTGATTGTTGTTGTGCCTTCAGCAACACCACTGTCTTCTTTTTTTTAGTACTCTTCAGCTCTTGGAGGGGATTCGGAGTAGCTCTTACCATGTATCTCTTGAATCTTAGCCTCAATGCACGCTGCCCAGGTGTTAAACATTTAGTCAACGGCGCTTAGAGATGAGGTAACCGTCAGGACACAGAAGGTAGCTTTCCATATCTCTGTTGGGTCCTCCCAGGGCTCTGGGGTAGGCTTCTCTGGCCACTATCCGGGCCATGCGACCATGTGTTAGGTTCGGTGAGAGCTCTTAGGGACTTACCATGTGCCAGGTCGTCTGCGGGGCTGTTGCCGGAGTCTTTGTTGCACCATTTACAGTTCTGTGCGAGCTCTTGGATTTAGGCTACTCTAGCCCCAAAAGGGACAAGAGATAATAGATGGATGGATGGATGGATAGCCCCCACAAAGACTTTGTAGCGACAGGACTAGGATTGTTACCAGGTTAAGACTGCCGAAGAGTCGGAACACAGCACCATCTGGGTCACCGCCAGTGTCAATTTCTTCTTAAGGACATGGGTGAGCTGCGCTTCTACCAGTGCTGTATAGAGTTCCAGGCGTAGGACAGACTACAAGCGTTTAGGAGTCACACGAGACTGCGCGAGGATAAAGGTTAATTGAAGTTGACCATCCCCATCTTCAGTTCTTAGGTACGTCTAACTCCTACGTAGCACCTTCCAACACAGCACCTACGGGATCATGAGGGCGTGGGAGAGACAAACAAGACAAACATCCAAGTTCATTTTCCCAACTGGACCAGGCCTGCACGAGTTATAGGGAAGGTTTCTGTCATCCCAGCCACGCAGCCTATCCCACAACTGCCGGATGATAAGCTTTCCTCGGGTGGAGTAAGACCACAGGTAACAAGGGGATCATATTGGGAGGTGAGGACTTTGTTTCTTAGTGTTGGCGTTTCATAGGTCACAGGTCTGTGTTTGCAGCTCAGGGAGTCTGTCTCCAGTTCCAACTAAGACCAAGGGTAGATTGGTATGTAACAGTTCGAGATGCCACCTCAGTAGAAGCTTCTAAGTCTCACCTTAAAACTCATTTGTATACTCTAGCCTTTAAATAGACTCCCTTTTTAGACCAGTTGATCTGCCATTTCTTTTCTTTTCTCCTATGTCCCACTCTCCCTTGTGGAGGGGGTCCGGTCAGATCCGGTGGCCATGTACTGCTTGCCTGTGTATCGGCTGGGGACATATCTGCGCTGCTGATCCGCCTCCGCTTGGGATGGTTTCCTGCTGGCTCCGCTGTGAACGGGACTCTCGCTGCTGTGTTGGATCCGCTTTGGACTGGATCCATTATGGATTGAACTTTCACAGTATCATGTTAGACCCGCTCGACATCCATTGCTTTCGTCCTCTCCAAGGTTCTTAGTCATCATTGTCACCGACGTCCCACTGGGTGTGAGTTTTCCTTGCCCTTATGTGGGCCTACCGAGGATGTCGTAGTGGTTTGTGTTGTGGTTTGTGCAGCCCTTTGAGACACTAGTGATTTAGGGCTATATAAGTAAACATTGATTGATTGATGATTGATAGATTGTTGGGGGTTGGAGTTGTTGTGGGCTAACCACTTGTCCAGAGTCTCTGTTCTGGCTCAGGATGTTTGCTTCATTGCAGGTCCACTGGCGCAAATCAAACCCTGCTGGGGGCGAGAAGGGCTAACAAGTGGTTTGACTTTATCTTGAGTGTGCAAGCTTTGGAGAAATTGTCCACATAAAAACAGTTCTTTACTTAGAAGTTAAGGTCTTTAGCTAAGCTTGCAAGAAATGGGGCCTCTAAAACCATTCAGTTGAAAAATCCTGTTTTAGAATAATTATACTATTAATCTAAAATTATTTTGTTCAACAAAACCTGTCCACGGGAAAAGTATCCAATATTTATTTGTTGCTGAAGATGGATTTTTTCAGAATGTCAATCTCTTGTGGTGGTTAAACAACTCTTGACATACCCATGACTCCAATAACTGAACATATACACTGACCTCTATAGTATTTAAATTAATGTTAATGAAGAGTGTATTTGCCTTTATTTCTTTGTTGCCAGCTTCCTGGTTACACTAGAGTTCCTGAAACCTGACAATCCAGATTCTACAGTGTCCCTGAAGGGTCGTGAGTACATTGATGTCCCTGCTCTGTCCAAGAAGGACTATAAGATTCATTTTTACACATACCGAGAGGGTCAATTCAATGCAAAGGTTTGACCCCAAACACGCGTACATTTGAGTTGTGATCTATGCTTTTTTGTGAGTCACACTATCCTGTCTTCTCAGGTGACATTTCTGAATAAGGAGTCAGGCGAATACTTGTTCTACATCATTAACTTCAAAGTGACAACTCCGGTAGACTTGTACACCATAGAACTGGTGACAAATGTCCGCGAGAAGACTTCGGCCACAATAGAAGTGCAGAACCCCCTAAACACGTCCATCTGCCTCACCGTTGAGTGTAAATGCCCTGACATCAGTGCTCCAAGCCAACACGTGGTGCCAGGGCTATCAAAGGTCAACGACTGCATGGGTTGTAGACTATGCTTTCTCAAAAACAGTTGTTTACAGACTCTTTGTATGTTTATGCTCCCATTAGGGTGCTCTGACCTTCGACTACCAGCCTTTACGTGCAGGCGAATCGACTTCTCGACTGTCACTGTTTTGCAACGATCTAGGTTACTTTTATTATGGTCTTCTTCTTCGAGCTCTGCCTCAACCACCAGAAAAGGCTCCTCGCTTCAGTGCTCCTCTGGGCAGCAACCATGTTATTTCCATCAATTTTCTCAATTATTCCCACTTTAAAACAGAATTTGCTTGCAAGGTACTGCAGTGTTGACAATTAAGGAATATTATCCAAAAATAACTTTGTTCATAAATAGCCTGTATTTTTTTTCGCTATCCATTTTTGCCCTCACCCTTTCTTCTGCAGACTGACTGTCCGGCCTTCACGGTGGGCAAGAGTGTGACTGCCAGTAATCAAACAGGCTCAAATGTCAGTGTGGAAGTTACTTTTGAGCCATATCAACTGGGTGAGGTGAAAGGTCAACTCAACCTGTTCTCTGGAGTTGGTGGTGAATACGTCTTCCTATTACGTGGAAATGGCTTGCCTCCCAAAACACAAGGCCCGTTCAACATTAGGACCGGCCGAAGCGTCACAATCCCCTTCAAGAATGTGTTCCTGCAGACCACAACCTTCTCTTTTCAGGTATTTTTGGGGACTTTGAAACCCCAGCCTCTACAAAAACAACAGCCATATAAACAGAAGTATTGTGCTACATTGTGTAAATAAACAAAATATTCTTATTCTCCATTAGCAGCTAAAACAACTACCAAATGGGGAGATGTTCTTCAGGGTTTGAGTGTATCTGTGTACATATTTGTCTATTCATCTACAATACAATTTATTCCTGATGACAATTGTGTTTTTACAACATAATATGGTGAAAAACAAAAATGTCATCAGGAATATTTTAAAAATGTTCTACTTGGATGCAGGCCATTTATTTGTTGAAAACTTTCATACTCCAGTCAAGGTATGAAATTCGTCTGCGAGTACACCGGTCACTAATCATTGCACTATCGTATGCAATGATCTAATCTCTAAAAAATGTTTCTGTTTCATCCGTTATACAGTGCTTTAAACATCAAAATAGTATTTATTTTTCATAGGTGGCGACTTGTCCAGGGTGTACCCTGCTTTTTGCCCGATTGTAGCTGGGATAGGCTCCAGCGCCCCCCGTGACGCCGAAGGGAATAAGCGGTAGTAAATGGAAACATTGCAACTTTTGCGACAATTTTCTGAAAAAACTTCTGTGAATTCAGGAATTTTAGACCACAAGAATCACAAAAAAGCCCGCCAAGATGTGGATTTTTTGTTCCAGTAGCTTAGCATACGGTGTATATAACTACATTGCATTGTTAGTACACACAAAGTATTAAGGGGGCCCGGCTGCATCCATCAATTTTTCTGTATGCAGTCCTTTCTGTAAAACCTTTGGACACCCCTACTGTATTCATTGAGTTCTGGGTTCTGTGCAACTCATATGGACATATGGTCTCTATATGGACACATGGTCCAGACCTGTGTGAAATTGGGGCCTTGCAAAAACTCCTTTGAAATAGTCCCATTTGTTTGTGCTGGTTTGTGCAGTTGAAATGCTTGTTTGTTCTGTTTTCCGGACTGAGTTACAAGAGATTATTTTATAGGTCAATGAAACTTCACACATGTATGGCACAGTCCTGCTCGAACAGTAAATGGCCAAAGTGTCTGGATTCTTTACTCTATATTGTGTTTGTATGTATGTTGTTTTAAAATACTAACTATGCAGTGTTTCTTTTGCAGGTGGACAACCCCTGTTTTTCTGTTAAAAAAGCAGACACTATCCCTTCAAAAAAGATCCAGAATATCCAAGTGTCCTTTGCGGCACCTGAAGGAGGCTCATCAGGCCCGTGGATTGGCAAATTGACCATTTCCAACCAGTGCTCTGAGGGACAAAGTCGGGACAGAGTCTCCTCATGGGTATATTACTTGAGGGGAAATCTGCTGGAGTCATCCTAGACCTATTATCTATGATAATCATGTTTTCAGTTTATATTTTCACCAATGCTTTACCTTATATAATGTATTTTAATACATGTATTAGTTGTCATAGTAGTGTAGTGTACACTTTTGTAAAGAAATGTTGGCAGACAGCATGACATAGTAACAACCACAAGAGGGCACTCATGTCTCTTAATTCTTAAATTACTGTTTTGTCTGTCACCAAAGTTACAATTTGTTACATTTTAGTGGCCATATAAGTTGTATTGCTGTAGCAATAAATAATGTTAGTCCCACATATTCAGAAATAACACGGTTCAGTATCTTCTGCAAGGTTATTTGGACAATTCACGGTTATTTGGATAGAGGAAAAGTTGTAGAGCAAGTCAGTATACAGTTGTCTTGTAAAATTTCATTTATGATACTATTTTGATTGATCCGTTCACTGATCTAATGTATGGTGGCTGACAGGGATAATACAAAGTAACAACCAAATGCTCTGACGATCCAAAACCAAACACAAGACACTTCAAAACCACTGCTGCAAATTAGAAATGTTGCATTTCTCATTAAACTGCTAAAACTCAAAAGACAAACACTGCAAATGCCCAAAACACTAAAACAACTACATAAGATAAATATTGCAAGTTCCTTAAACAAAAGGTTTTACATTTAAGAGCTAGGATATTTAACTAAATTGTTTTGGGAGCCACATCTCCAGAAAGCTAAAGACTGGGGAGACCGACTTCTCCCTTTAACATTTGTCTTATTTTGTATATTCTGGAGAACCAGCGTCCATTTGATTTGAGTTCTTTTTAGTTAAGATTTTCTGCAAGAAAACTTGTCAGAAATCATCTCTATGACAGTATTCTAGTGTTTTAAGAATCTCCTGCAAAATTGTGAGTCTCTTACAAATTGGTTTTAGCAGACCTTGCGGGCTATCAGTTGAATAGCCTGATTAAAATGAGGACCTATAATGGAACCTTGAGAAACACCACTGTATGATTGAAGAAGTTGAACAACTGAGTACTGACTGCATCTGATGTAAACAAGACACAGCAACACCTTAGTTACACATAAATCACATTACCCAAAAAATTACTTAAAGGCCTACTGAAACCCACTACTACCGACCACGCAGTCTTATATTTTATATTTTAATGATGAAATATTAACATTGCAACACATGCCAATACGGCCTTTTTAGTTTACTAAACTGCATCTCAAATTTCCCGCTAAATGATGACGCGTGCGTGTGACGTCACTTACTGTCAGGAAATATTAGCGCTGCACCACTAGCGGCTAAAAGTCGTCTGCCTTAATCACATAATTACACAGTATTCTGGACATCTGTGTTGCTGAATCTTTTGCAATTTGTTCATTTAGTAATGGAGACTATAAAGAACAATGCTGTTGGTGGAAAGCGGTGGATTGCAGCTGTCTTTAGCACCGAGACACAGCCGGTGTTTCTTTGTTTGTTGTGAAGCAGAGCGGTCAAACGAACATGTTTTCTCTACGTCAACCAGCATGTTTTTGAATGGGAAAATTGTGATATGTATCTTACCGGAGACATCATTGGATTATTTGTCGCCCTGCAGCAGCTGTCAAAAAAGGCAGCTGTGAGCTTGGCTCCTCGGCTTCTCTCTGAGACACTGCGTGTTCACCGCAGCCATCCGACCTCGAGGTATGTCTTTACAATCTCACTAAAAAAGCAGATAAGGGATCTTCCAGCATTATCCTAGTAAATGTGTCTAATTACATCTGAAACGCTCACACTGCCGCCGCCCGGAGCAGTCGCTTTTATTTTGTTCTAGTCCTTCGCTATCAATATCCCAGTTCACGAACCTTCATCCTCGCTCAAATTAATCGTCGCTTTCTCTGTCCGAATTGCTCTTACTGCTGGTGGCCCCCATTATCAATCAATCACTCAATGTTTACTTATATAGCCCTAAATCACTATTGTCTCAAAGGGCTGCACAAACCACTACGACATCCTCGGTAGGCCCACATAAGGGTAAGGAAAACTCACACCCAGTGGGACGTCGGTGACAATGATGATTATGAGAACCTTGGAGAGGACCACATATGTGGGAACCCCCCCCCCCTATAAACAATGTGAATATGTGTGGAGCCCTGCAACTTGTGACGTCACGCGCACATACTTCCGGTAAAGGCAGGGCTTTTTTTATTAGCGACCAAAGGTTGCAAACTTTATCGTCGATGTTCTCTACTAAATCCTTTCAGCAAAAATATGGCAATAACGTGAAATGATCAAGTATGACATATAGAAAGGACCTGCTAGTCCCGTTTAAATAAGAAAATCTCATTTCAGTAGGCCTTCAAAGAGGTGCTTTTTTGCTGCAGAGATGTGTGTCTTCAAAGATGATTTTTTTAGCCATATAAAAAGACAAAAAAAAAATTCAACTTTTGGGAAGTATTCGAAATCCACCCAGTGCAGCTATGTGTTTTGTTGTCTTATAAATCACGGAACAAAAGCAACATTGAACACGTCACCAACGCGGTGCCCGCGGGCACCAGGTCGCCCGTAAGGACCAGATGAGTCGCCCGCTGGCCTGTTCTAAAAATAGCTCAAATAGCAGCACTTACCAGTGATCTGCCTTTTTTTTTTTAATTGTATTTATTTAGGGACGGCGTGGCGCAGTGGGAGAGTGGCCGTGCGCAACCCGAGCGTCCCTGGTTCAATTCCCACCTAGTACCAACCTCGTCACGTCCGTTGTGTCCTGAGCAAGACACTTCACCCTTGCTCCTGATGCGTGCTGGTTGGCGCCTTGCATGGCAGCTCCCTCCATCAGTGTGTGAATGTGTGTGTGAATGGGTAAATGTGGAAGTAGTGTCAAAGCGCTTTGAGTACCTTGAAGGTAGAAAAGCGCTATACAAGTACAACCCATATTAGCAAGCTGGTCTCGCTTTGCTCGGCATTTTTAATTCTAAGAGAGACAAAACTCAAATAGAATTTGAAAAGCCAAGAAAATATTTTAAAGACTTGATCTTCACTTGTTTAAATAAATGCATTTATTTTTTTACTTTGCTTCTCATAACTTTCAGAAAAACAATTTTAGAGAAAAAATACAACCTTAAAAATGATTTTAGGATTTTTAAACAAATATACCTTTTTACCTTTTAAGTTCTTCCTCTTCTTTCCTGACATTTTAAATAAATGTTAATTTTTTTTTTTTTAATGTAGAGAATAATAAATACATTTTAATTTAATTCTTCATTTTAGCTTCTGTTTTTTTCGACGAAGGATATCCGTGAAATATTTCTTCAAACTTATGATTAAAATTCAAAACAATTATTCCGGCAAATCTAGCAAATCTTTAGAATCAAATTTAAATCTTATTTCGAATTCTTTAGAATTTCTTTTGAAATTTTTGTTCTGGAAAATCTAGAAGAAATAATGATTTGTCTTTGTTAGAAATATAGCTTGGTCCAATTTGTTATATATTCTAACAAAGTGCAGATTGGATTTTAACGGTGGCAGAGGGGTTAGTGCATCTGCCTCACAATACGAAGGTCCTGCAGTCCTGGGTTCAAATCCAGGCTCGGGATCTTTCTGTGTGGAGTTTGCATGTTCTCCCCGTGAATGCGTGGGTTCCCTCCGGGTACTCCGGCTTCCTCCCACTTCCAAAGACATGCACCTGGGGATAGGTTGATTGGCAGCACTAAATTGGCCCTAGTGTGTGAATATGAGTGTGAATGTTGTCTGTCTATTTGTGTTGGCCCTGCGATGAGGGGGCGACTTGTCCAGGGTGTACCCCGCCTTCCGCCCAATTGTAGCTGAGATAGGCGCCAGCGCCCCCCGCGACCCCAAAAAGGGAATAAGCGGTAGAAAATGGATGGATGGACCTATTTAAAACATGTCATCAAATTTAAAAAATTAACCTTAATGAGGAAAAATTACTAATAATGTTCCATAAATTCTTTTTGACATTTTTTTCAAAAAGATTAAAATTAGCTAGTTTTTCTCTTCTTTTTTTCGGTTGAATTTTGAATTTTAAAGACTCGAAATTGAAGATAAACTATGTTTCAAAATTAAATTTATTTTTTTTTCCTCTTTTCTTCTCTTTTAAACCGTTCAATTAAGTGTTTTTTTTTCATAGATAGATAGATAGTACTTTATTTATTCCGTCAGGAGAGTTCCTTCAGGAAAATTACAATTTTCAGCACAATCCCATTCAAGATCAGACAAACATTACAGGGAGACAGAAAAGGATCGCTGACGGGTCTGCCAGCTTCCAGCGCCCCTTACAAAAAAGATGACATACAGGTAAACAAGGGGGGGGGGGAATAGAAGATTAAAATAAAATAAAAAAATCGGTCTTAGCCTAGGCCCTGGAGTGGGGGTGCAGACTGAGGCCAAGGGAAGAAAAAAAAAAAATCATTTATTCTCTACAGAAAACCTTCCGTAAAAGGAAAAAAAACGACGGAATGACAGACAGAAATACCATTTTTTTTTATATATATGCACCTGGGGATAGGTTGACTGGCAACACTAAATTGGCCCTAGTGTGTGAATGTGAGTGTGAATGTTGTCTGTCTATCTGTGTTGGCCCTGTGATGAGGTGGCGACCTGTCCAGGGTGTACCCTGCCTTCCGCCCGATTGTAGCTGAGATAGGCGCCAGCGCCCCCCGCGACCCCGAAAGGGAATAAGCGGTAGAAAATGGATGGATGGATATATATATATATATATATATATATATATATATATATATATATATATATATATATATATATTTATTAAAGGTAAATTGAGGAATAGGCGGTAGAAATGGATGGATGGATGGAAATCGAGCAAATTGGCTATTTTTGGCAATTTATTTAAGTGTGTATCAAACTGGTAGCCCTTCGCATTAATCAGTACCCAAGAAGTAGCTCTTGGTTTCAAAAAGGTTGGTGACCCCTGAACTGGACTGATTAAAAGCCGCGATTGACAAATGTGTTCTACTGACAGTGAACGCATCATTCTGGCTCACGTTACAAAGAATGCAAATGCAGGAGGTGGTGGGTGTGTTCCGAGGTGGGGTTGTGATGTAACTGGGGGAAAGGAGGCTGGGAGGGGGCTGGTCTCCCCCATAGAGCGCAGCATGATCGCTCCCGAGCAAAAGGATGTGTGAGCAGGCAGCGCGCTACTGTAGGGACGGAGTCCACAAACTGCTGAACAAAGAACAAGCCAAACTTCGAGCGCAAGAAAGCCGCGAACAGCCCCAGCTCGTCACCAGTCAGGACAGCGAGCCCGAGACGGCAGCGCAGTCCGGAAACAGCGGCGTCCAGCCCGGTGGAATTGACGGGCTCGTCCGCTGGATCGTCACCAAAATGAGCGACAACAAGAACATCTCCAGCCGGGAGTACGCCTCCAGCAAGGAGGAGGCGGCCGTGGCTCAGGAGCAGTTCTTCGCCCCGGAACCGCGGAGAGGCATCTCCGTCATCCTGGATGTGAGTACCGAGATGCGAGCCGGACCAAAGACAACCAGGGTGCGCGCTTAGGCGCACTGGAACTTGACACACTTTAGTGTCTGTCCGTTAACTACTTGGTGGCCTAGTCGTTAGAGTGTCCACCCTGAGATTGGTAGGTCGTGAGTTCAAATCCCGGCCGAGTCATACCAAAGACTATAAAAAAAGTGGGACCCATTACCTCCCTGCTTGGCACTCAGCATTAAGGCTTGAAATTGAGGGTTAAAACACCTTAAATGATTTCCGGGCGCGGCACCCTTCTGCTCACTGCTCCCCTCACTTCCCAGGGGGTGATCAAGGGTCGGGCAGCATGGGAACCTTTTTGGCTGAGAGAGCCCATCCATCCATCCATTTTCTAACGCTTATTCCCTTTTGGGGTCGCGGGGGGCGCTGGCGCCTATCTCAGCTACAATCGGGCGGAAGGCAGCGTACACCCTGGACAAGTCGCCACCTCATCGCAGGGCCAACAGACAACATTCACACTCACATTCAAACACTAGGGCCAATTTTAGTGTTGCCAATCAACCTATCCCCAGGTGCATGTCTTTGGGAGTGGGAGGAAGCCGGAGTACCCGGAGGGAACCCACGCATTCACGGGGAGAACATGCAAACTCCACACAGAAAGATCCCGAGCCTGGATTTGAACCCAGGACTGCAGGAACTTCGTATTGTGAGGCAGACGCACTAACCCCTCTGCCACCGTGAAGCCGCTGAGAGAGCCATGAAAGCCAAATATTTCAAAATGTATTTCCGTGAGAGCCATATAATCATTTTTTTTAACACAACGTGCATTTTTAAGACCAACATTTTTAGAGTCTAATAAGTCTTATTCTTTTTAATAACATTGTTATTCTAAAGCTAACCAACCATCCATCCATCCATCCATCCATCTTCCACTTATCCAAGGTCGGGTCGCGGGGGCAGCAGCCTAAGCAGGGAAACCCAGACTTCCCTCTCCCCAACCACTTCGTCTAGGTCTTCCCGGGGGATTCCGAGGCGTTCCCAGGCCAGCCGGGAGACATAGTCTTCCCAACGTGTCCTGGGTCTTCCCCGTGGCCTCCTACCGGTTGGACGTGCCCTAAACACCTCCCTAGGGAGGCGTTCGGGTGGCATCCTGACCAGATGCCCGAACCACCTCATCTGGCTCCTCTCGATGTGAAGGAGCAGCGGCTTTACTTTGAGTTCCTCCCGGATGGCAGAGCTTCTCACCCTATCTCTAAGGGAGAGCCCCGCCACACGGCGGAGGAAACTCATTTCGGCCGCTTGTACCCGTGATCTTATCCTTTCGGTCATGACCCAAAGCTCATGACCATAGGTGAGGAGGGGAACGTAGATCGACCGGTAAATTGAGAGCTTTGCCTTCCGGCTCAGCTCCTTCTTCACCACAACGGATCGGTACAACGTCCGCATTACTGAAGACGCCGCACCGATTCGCCTGTCGATCTCACCATCCACTCTTCCCTCACTCGTGAACAAGACTCCTAGGTACTTGAACTCCTCCACTTGGGGCAGGGTCTCCTCCCCAACCCGGAGATGGCATTCCACCCTTTTCCGCGCGAGAACCATGGACTCGGACTTGGAGGTGCTGATTCTCATTCCGGTCGCTTCACACTCGGCTGCGAACCGATCCAGTTAGAGCTGAAGATCCCGGTCAGATGAAGCCATCAGGACCACATCATCTGCAAAAAGTAGAAACCTTATAAAGCTAACCAATAATAAATATAATACTTCTTGAACAGGTGCGATAGAAAATGGATGGTTGAATTAAAATGAATGAGAATGTTTCATAATTTCAATGTTATTTTTAACACTGCGATTACCAGCGGAATTATTCATCACTTATTGTGTTAACGATATCAGCTAATATTTATCTCGAGAGCCAGATGCAGTCATTAAAAGAGCCATAGGGTCCCTACCCCTGGCGTAGTGGGTAGAGCAGCTATGCCAGAAACCTGAGGGTTGCAGGTTCACTTCCCACTTATTGACATCCAAATCGCTACCGTTGTGTCCTTGGGCAGGACACTTCACCCTTTGCCCCCGGTGCCGCTCACACCGGTGAATGACTGATGAATGAATGATAGATGGTGGTCGGAGGAGCCGTAGGCGCAATCTGGCAGCCACACTTCCGTCAGTCTACAGATGTAGCTTACCACCACCAGGTGTGAATGAATGATGGGTTCCCACTTGAGTATCTAACAATTGAAAAGCGTGATATAAATCTAATCCATTATTATTATTATGGGTCTAATGCAGAGAATAACCACCCCGCCCCCCATATCACTGATAGTGGAATGGTTCCCCTCAACCTTAAACAGGATGTAGGTCAGGTGTGTCCCATTGCAATAGTCTGTGAATGAGCCTTTTTTTCTACACTTTGATAAACTTGATGTACATGTTGGAGAATTTTGAGATAAATACCGAAGTAAGTTAAATTACAGCAATGGTTCTCAACCTTTTTTCAGTGATGTACCCCCTGTGAACATTTTTTTAATTCAAGTACCCCCTAAAAGCAAAGCATTTTGGGTTGAAAAAAAGAGATAAATAAGTAAAATACAGCACTATGTCATCAGTTTCTGATTTATTAAATTGTATACCAGTGCAAAATATTGCTCATTTGTAGTGGTCTTTCTTGAACTATTTGGGGAAAAAAAGATATAAAAATAACTAAAAACTTGTTGAAAAATAAACAAGTGATTCAATTATGAATAAAGATTTCTACACATTGAAGTAATCATTAACCTGAAGTTGTTATAAAGAGCCATCTGGATTCATGACCTGAATTCTAAACATTTCTTCACAACGAAAATATATTTTAAACATCAATATTCATGGAACATGTCCACAAAAAATCTAGCTGTCAACACTGAATATTGCATTGTTGTATTTTTTTTTTCACAGTTTATGAACTTACATTCATATTTTGTTGAAGTATTATTCAATAAATATATTTCTAAAGGATTTTTAATTGTTGCTATTTTTAGAATATTTAAAAAAAATATCACGTACCCTTTGGCATACCAAGTACACCCAGGGGTACGCGTACCCCCATTTGAGAACCACTGAGTTAAAGTACCAATGATAGTCACACACACACACACCCGAAGTGTGGTGAGATTATCCTCTGCATTTGACCCATCACCCTCACCCACTGGGAGGAGAGCAGTGAGCAGCAGCGTTGGACGCGCCCGGGAATCCTTTTTGGTGATTTCACCCCCAATTCCAACCCTTGATGCTGAGTGCCAAGCAGGGAGGCAATGGGTCCCATTTTTATAGTCTTTGGTATAACTCGGCCAGTGTTTGAACTCACGACCTACCGATCTCAGGGCGGACACTCTAACCACTAGGTTGAATAAATGTCTTCTTAAAGTTGTTTTATTGGATTATATTAGACCAGGGGTCGGGAACCTTTTTGGCCGAGAGAGCCATGAAAGCCATATAATTTAAAACGTATTTCCGTGAGAGCCATATCATATTTTTTAACACTGGATACAATTTAAATGCGTGCATTTTTAAGTATGACCAACATTTTTTGAGAATAAGTCTCTTATTCTTTTTAATAACGTTGTTATTGGAGTAGTACATCTCGGATGATAGAGTGGCCGTGCCAGCAACTTGAGGGTTCCAAGTTCAACCCCCGCTACCGCCATTCTAGTCACTGCCGTTGTGTCCTTGGGCAAGACACTTTACCCACCTGCTCCCAGTGCCACCCACACTGGTTTAAATGGAACTTAGATATTGGGTTTCACTATGTAAAGCGCTTTGAGTCACTAGAGAAAAAGCGCTATATAAATATAATTCACTTCACAATATAATTCACTTATTCTAAAGCTAACCAATAATAAATATAATACTTCTTATTATTAATGCGACTTCTTGAACAGGTGCGATAGAAAATGGATGGTTGGATTAAAATGCATGAGAATGTCTTATCTCCATCCATCCATCATCTTCCGCTTATCCGAGGTCGGGTCGCGGGGGGCAGCAGCCTAAGCAGGGAAGCCAGACTTCCCTATCTCCAGCCACTTCGTCCAGCTCTTCCCGGGGGATCCCGAGGCGTTCCCAGGCCAGCCGGGAGACATAGTCTTCCCAACGTGTCCTGGGTCTTCCCCATGGCCTCCTACTAGCTGGACGTGCCCTAAACACATCCCTAGGGAGGCGTTCGGGTGGCATCCTGACCAGATGCCCGAACCACCTCATCTGGCTCCTCTCGATGTGGAGGAGCAGCGCTTTACTTTGAGTTCCTCCCGGATGGCAGAGCTTCTCACCCTATCTCTAAGGGAGAGCCCCGCCACACGGTGGAGGAAACTCATTTCGGCCGCTTGTACCCGTGATCTTATCCTTTCGGTCATGAGCCAAAGCTCATGACCATAGGTGAGGATGGGAACGTAGATCGACCGGTAAATTGAGAGCTTTGCCTTCCGGCTCAGCTCCTTCTTCACCACAACGATAGATACAGCGTCAGGCATTACTGAAGACGCCGCACCGATCCGCCTGTCGATCTCACGATCCACTCTTCCCCCACTCGTGAACAAGACTCCTAGGTACTTGAACTCCTCCACTTGGGGCAGGGTCTCCTCCCCAACCCGGAGATGGCACTCCACCCTTTTCCGGGTGTCTTATCTTTTGAACGTTATTTTAAACACTGTGATTATCAGCGGAATTATTCATTACTCATCATGTTCAGCAATGCCAGCTAAGATTTATCTGAGAGCCAGATGCAGTCATCAAAAGAGCCACATCTGGCTCTAGAGCCATAGGTTCCCTACCCCTGTTTTAGACTGTTACAAATGTGCTTAATGATGTTACTAGTCGGTTTACAAGTTACTATTTTGGTACCGGTACTAAAAATATTTTGATGCTTTTCTAAATAAAGGGGACCGCAAATAATTGCATTATTGGCTTTGTTTTAACAAAAAAATCATACGGTACAATAAACATATGTTTGCTATTGCAAGTTTGTCCTTAAGTAGAAAAGTGAACATACAAGATAATTTGTCTTTTATTTGTAAGTAAACAAACAAAGGCTCTTAATTTAGCTGCTGACATATGCAGGTAACATGGTTGTGTCATTTTCCATTCTATTATTGTCTCAAAATTATTAAGGACAAGTGGTAGAAAAAATTAATTATTAATCGATTTGTTCATTTACTGTTAATATCTGCATATTTTCTCCTTTAACATGTTATATCAACATTTCTGTTAAAATGTAATCACTTATTCTTCTGTTGTTTGATACTTTACATCAGTTTTGGATGATAGCACAAATTTTGGGTATCAATCCGATACCAACTCGTTACGGGATCATACATTGGTCATATTCAAAGTCCTCATGTGTCCAGGGACATATTTCCCTATAGTTTATAAACATAATATACATTTTTTTTAAAAACAAAAGAAGATGTTGTGATGCCAAAAAATATTAATGTAATCATTGTAGTATCAACTAGATACGCTCCTGTACTTGGTATCATTACAGTGGATGTTAGTGTTAACTCCACCAACGGCGTTTGTTTACATTTTGACGCGGGTGAGCTGCGATGTGTAGTGAAGCATTTTTACTATTCCTCGTCCTGCATGGATTATACTTGTAAGAAACTTACTTTATTTGTCGCCATGGAGGCGAGGATTAGTGATTTAGAAGTAGCTGCAACCACGGCAGACTGCGGGATGGACGTTAGCCGCTAGCTAGCTAGCCATGTGTTATTGTTAAAATACCAATGATTGTCACACCACGCACTAGGTGTGGCGAAATTATTCCCTGCATTTGACCCATTACCCTTGATCACCCCCTTGGAGGTGTGGGGAGCAGTGTGGCAGCAGCCGTGGCCACGCCCGGGAATAATTTTTGGTGATTGAGCCCCCAATTCCAACCCTTGATGCTGAGTGCCAAGCAGAGAGGCAATGGGTCCCATTTTTTATAGTCTTTGTTGTGACTCGGCCGGGGTTTGAACTCACAACCTACCGATCTCAGGGAAGACACTCTCAGCACCTCTTCCTGAGATGTTATGACTTCACCTTTATTGCTAGTTTTTAAGCCAAAATGCGTCAGTTCTCCCCTTTCTGTTTACATACTGTGTCTGCTTGCAAGTACTCAGTGATTGTGCACTGCCGAGCATGCTTGCTTGCTCGTAAACCCAGCAATGACACAACGTGGCAACGACAGCGGTGTGTGTGTGGGGGGGAGGGGGGGGTGTACTTTTGAGAGGCGGTTATAGTACCGAATATGATTCATTGGTATCGCGGGTACTATAGTAATACCGGCATATCGTACAACCCTAGATGTTACCGCTATGTTTTGTCCATTAGTGTTATGGTTCCTAATGTGTGGAGTGTGAATGTTGTCTGTCTATCTGTGTTGGCCCTGCGATGAGATGGCGACTTGTCCAGGGTGTACCCGCCTTCCGCCCGATTGTAGCTGAGATAGGCGCAAGCGGCCCCCGCGACCCCAAAAGGGAATAAGCGGTTAGAAAATGGATGGATGGATGGATGGATTTAATAGTGTTCATGATTACAACAAGCACATAGCTGAATTGGTTGTGTAGTGACTTTTTGCAGCTAGATCATATTAGGACGGGAATTGAAAAGATTTTTCCAGTTCCAATTCCACTTTTGATTCTGCTTAACAATTCGATTCCTCATCGGTTCTCTTATCGATTTGTATACGGAAAAAATATTTTATAGTTTGGATCAGGGTGGCAAATTTGTTTTAGGGGCCATGTCATAGTTATGTTTGCCCTCCGATGGCCACTTCTAACAGTGAATGATATTAATACACAATTGCCTATGGCAATTTATGATTAGTTTTTTTTATGTACAATGGAAAAATAATTTGTAAATACAGCAGTAAAAAACAGAGGTCAGTTGCAAAAAAATACCTTAAAGTGTGCCAGTTGCCAGCATTTTCAGTGGTACTGTTTTTTGATGTACATTAAAATGCTGTAAAACCACAGTCAATTTCACAGTCGCTGTAAAATCTATTTATAAAATTTGACAATTTGATAATTAACTTGCTTTGAAATCATAAATCAAGCAGATAAAAAATATGTATTTCTACATTGTTTGAATGTTTGATAATGTATTTGTTACATTATTAAAGGCCTACTGAAACCCACTACTACCCACCACGCAGTCTGATAGTTTATATATCAATTGATGAAATATTAACATTGCAACACATGCCAATGCTGCCTTTTTAGTTTACTAAATTGCAATTTAAAATTTTCTGCGGAGTTTCTTGTTGAAAACGTCGCGTAACGTCACGGACTTTCAGGAAATATTGCGGCTAAAAGTCGTCTCTTTTCATCCCGCAATTAAACAGTATTCTGGACATCTGTGTTGCTGAATCTTTTGCAATTTGTTCAATTAATAATGGAGACTATAAAGAACAATGCTGTTGGTGGAAAGCGGGGGATTGCAGCTGTCTTTAGCACCGAGACACTGCCGGTGTTTCTTTGTTTTTAACACAGAGCGGTCAAGCAAACATGTTTCTCTACGTCAACCAGCATGTTTTTGGATGGGAAAATTGTGATGTATATCTTACCGGAGACATCATTGGATTATTCGTCCTCCTGCAGTAGCTGTTTCAAAGGCAGCTGTGAGCTTGGCTCCTCGGCTTCTCTCTGAGACACTGCGTGTTCACCACAGCCATCCGACCTCGAGGTATGTCTTTACAATCTCACTAAAACACTATTAAAACAATAAGCAGATAAGGGATCTTCCAGAATGATCCTAGTATATGTGTCTAATTACATTTGAAACGCTCACACTGCCGCAGCCCGGAGCCGTCGCTTTTTATTTATTTTTATTTTTTTCTAGTCCTTTGCTTTCAATATCATCATCCACAAATCTTTCATCCTCGCTCAAATTAATGGGGAAATTGTCGTTTTCTCGGTCCGAATAGCTCTTGCCGCTGGAGGCTCCGATTATAAACAATGTGAGGACGTGAGGAGCCCTCACCCTTGTGACGTCATCGTCTGCGACATCCGGTAAAGGCAAGGCTTTTTTATCAGCACCAAAAGTTGCAAACTTTATCTTCGTCGTTCTCTACTAAATCCTTTCAGCAAAAATATGGCAATATCGCGAAATGATCAAGTATGACACATAGAATGGACCTGCTATCCCCGTTTAAATAAGAAAATCTCATTCCAGTAGGCCTTTAATATTTATTTTTAAATAATATGCGATTGCCTTGAATACATATATTTTTTCTGTCAAAATGGAAACCCGCCTTCTGCCCGATTGTAGCTGAGATAGGCGCCAGCGCCCCCCGCGACCCCGAAAGGGAATTAGCGGTAGAAAATGGATGGATGGAAAATGGAAAAAAATTATACATTTAGTAAGAAAATGTAAGGTACTTTAATGACCCACATTGTTTCCCGGCTTTCGAGCGCCAAATAAAATAATGTGGCGGGCCAGAACTGGCCCCCGGGCCTTGAGTTTGACACTTGTGGTTTTGACAGAGGTAACATGACCTTACAAAGCCTAAGGTGAGGTCTTAAGAGGCACATACATAGCATAGAAAAACTATTATATGATATTAAGTCATTACATGCAAATTTAGGATTATCAAGCCATTGTGATAATAGTGATGATTGGCTTATCGCTTAGGAAAACCTTGAATTGAAAATCTCAGAAAATGTGGCCTTTCAAAACTAAGCCATGGTCGTCAACATTATAATGAATATAGGCTTGACATATTTCACTTTGAAAGTTAAAGGCCTACTGAAACCCACTACTACCGACCACGCAATCTGATAGTTTATATATCAATGATGAAATGTTAACATTGCAACACATGCCAATACGGCCTTTTTAGTTTACTAAATTACAATTTTAAATTTCTCGCAAAGTTTCTTGTTGAAAACGTCGCGGAATGTTGACGCGTGCGCGTGACGTCACGGACTGTCAGGAAATATTAGCGCAGCACTATTTGTGGCTAAAAGTTGTCTGTTTTCATCGCACAATTAAACAGTGTTCTGGACATCTGTGTTGCTGAATCTTTTGCAATTTGTTCAGTTAATAATGGAGAAGTCAAAGTAAAAGATGGAGTTGGGAAGCTTTAGCCTTTAGCCACACAAACACACAGTGATTCCTTGTTTAAAATTCCCAGAGGTGAAGCTTTACTATGGATCAGAGCGGTCAAGCGAACATGGTTCCCGACCACTTTTCAACCGGCAGGTTTCGGTGAGAAAATTGTGTTAAAAAGTCGCCTCTTACCGGGGATCTGTGGAGTTTGCGCCGTCCTTGTATCTGCCGTCGACTTCCCTCAGACACTGGCCTCAAAACACCCGTGGACACACCCCTCCGACTATCAGGTACTATTTAATCTCACTAAAACACTAGCGACACAATAGAAAGAGAAGGGATTTCCCAGAATTATCCTATTAAATGAATCCGTCCCAATGGAATCGCCTTTTTTTTTTAACTTTCTTTTTTTTTTCTAGTCCTTCGCTATCAATATCATCATCCACAAATCTTTCATCTTTGCTCAAATTAATGGGGAAATTTTCGTTTTCTCAGTCCGAATAGCTCTTTATGTTGGAGGCTCCCGTTAAAAACAATGGGAGGATGTGAGGAGCCCTCACCCTTGTGACGTCATCGTCTGCGACTTTCGGTAAAGGCAAGGCTTTTTTATCAGCACCAAAAGTTGCAAACTTTATCGTCGATGTTCTCTACTAAATCATTTCAGCAAAAATAAGGCAATTTCGCGAAATGATCAAGTATGACACAGAATGGACCTGCTATCCCCGTTTAAATAACAAAATCTTATTTTAGTAGGCCTTTAATATCACATTTTGTTTTCACTTATGAAGTTGAATTGCTGACATGAATGGGCATTTACCCAATATTCACATTTTTTGGAGTTTTACCTGTATAATGGGAATGACTGAAAATCTGGAGGGAGGAAAACATGCAACTTTTCTCTGACTACAATTGAACATTCACCTACTGAAAAAGGAGCGTCTGCTCTGGCAGACGAGGACGAGCTTTTGACCACAAACTTAGCACTTGGCTTTACTGTAACTACGCTGGGAGATGAGGGAAGAGATGAGTTGTTTCCTTTAGAGTTAATAAGCTTACAACGTTATGCAGAGGCATAGCTATACAAATCTTAGGGACAAATTATATTATTTATAGTAATAGTGGAGAGTGGTATGGCGTGAAATATTTTCTTCTTTCTAGTGGGGGCTTAACAGAAAATATTTGAGTAGCACTGATCTTGCGGCGGGCAGCACGGTGATACAGGGGTTAGTGCATGTGCCTCACAATACGAAGGTCCTGAGTAGTCCAGAGTTCAATCCCAGCCTTGGGATCTATCCGTGCGGAGTTTGCATGTTCTCTCTGTGACTGCTTGGGTTCCCTCCGGGTACTCCGGTTTCCTCCCACCTCCAAAGACATGCACCTGGGGATAGGTGTGAGTGTGAATGTTGTCTGTCTATCTGTGTTGGCCCTGCGATGAGGTGGCGACTTGTCCAGGGTGTACGCCACCTTCTGCCCGAATGCAGCTGAGATAGGTTCCAGCACCCGCCGTGACCCCAAAAGGGGACTAGCGGTAGAAAATGAGTGGATGGATGGTCTTGTGGCAGACGTGGACTGGAGCTAGTAGTGCCTGCCTCGGAGCCAGTCTAAATCTGTCTCTCGTTATGCAAGCAGTAAAACGATCTTGGATCGATACCTGTCTTCCGGAAGGCAAACTTGAGGAGCGCGGATCGATATATCAATCAATCGTAACACCCCTAATTCATGCATTAATATTGAGGGATGGAGAGGCCATTTTGGTGCACTTTGTACATTAAATATGTTAAAACTATAGGGGGTGATCTGAAGCAACTTTTTCACTTCTGATACATACTAATATTGAATTCTTGATCCGCTGGATCGGTTCGCAGCCGTGTGTGAAGCGACCGGAATGAGAATCAGCACCTCCAAGTCCGAGTCCATGGTTCTCGCCCGGAAAAGGGTGGAGTGCCATCTCCGGGTTGGGGAGGAGACCCTGCCCCAAGTGGAGGAGTTCAAGTACCTAGGAGTCTTGTTCACGAGTGGGGGAAGAGTGGATCGTGAGATCGACAGGCGGATCGGTGCGGCGTCTTCAGTAATGCGGACGTTGTACCGATCCGTTGTGGTGAAGAAGGAGCTGAGCCGGAAGGCAAAGCTCTCAATTTACCGGTCGATCTACGTTCCCATCCTCACCTATGGTCATGAGCTTTAGGTCATGACCGAAAGGATAAGATCACGGGTACAAGCGGCCGAAATGAGTTTCCTCCGCCATGTGGCGGGGCTCTCCCTTAGAGATAGGGTGAGAAGCTCTGCCATCCGGGAGGAACTCAAAGTAAAGCCGCTGCTCCTTCACATCGAGAGGAGCCAGATGAGGTGGTTCGGGCATCTGGTCAGGATGCCACCCGAATGCCTCCCTAGGGAGGTGTTTAGGGCACGTCCAACCGGTAGGAGGCCACGGGGAAGACCCAGGACACGTTGGGAAGACTATGTCTCCCGGCTGGCCTTGGAACGCCTCGGGATCCCCCGGGAAGAGCTAGACGAAGTGGCTGGGGAGAGGGAAGTCTGGGTTTCCCTGCTTAGGCTGTTGCCCCCGCGACCCGACCTCGGATAAGCGGAAGATGATGGATGGATGGATGGATGGATGGATGGATGAATTCTTGAATATCGTCAGATATCGATGTGACTCCATACAAATCATAGTACATACTTTATAATTTTGTAGTGTTTACTGTTAGAAAATGTTCAATCCAGTTAAATTACTCAGAGAACAGTGAGTTATGAAAATCATTACAGGTAACTGGAATAATCTTACTCTTAGCAAAATTATAATTTTTGTAAAAGGGACAAGCGGCAAAAAATGAAAGGGTGGATGTTCTTTTTAGACCAGATACTGTATGAATTACACTTTGGATGGATTTGAGATGTAACGATGAATGGTATAATGATAACCTTCCCATTTTCGCTACAAATGATCGTAATACGATATAATTTGACAACACTGATAAACCTATGGACATTTACTCATGGGCACTCTTATTTACTGGAGAAGTAAGTTAGCGCTAGCTAGCTTAAATGCTAACATGAAATCATGCAACATTAAAACTGCAAATTATCTGTGTTTATATAGCGCTTTACTATACTAGGAATAATACATAAAGGGCTTTATTTACATTGTACTTCACCCATTCATGATGACCCGTTCTGATGACGAAAGTTGCCATCCATCCATCCATTTTCTACCGTTTGTCCCTTTTGGGGGTACTGGAGCCTATCTCAGCTGCTTTCGGGCGGCAGGTGGCGTACACCCTGGACAAGTCGCGGAAGTTGCCATGCAAGGCACTAAACACTATCAGGAACAAGGGTGAGGGCTCTTGCCCAAGGACACAACAACCGTGACTAGGATGGTGGAAGCTGGAATTGACAAATTAGGGTATTACCTAATAATGGTGGTGTGGAGTGGGGCGTGGCCTGCAACAAAACGGTGTATACTAGGATGCGTAGTGTATAGATGGCCCAGGTGGGTCTTGTTATCTAATCGCCTGTTGTCCTGTATAAGCAGCAGCCGGTAGGAGAAAGGTTGTTGGAGCCGGAGGGAGAGCGAGAGCGAGTCTGCCACAGAGACAGAAACAATTGCTGGAAAGCAACCTGCAGACATTAACAAGATAAAATTGTATTGTAACCCTGAACCGGGCTATCGTGTCAGTGCTTGATGGTCTAGCGGACCCACCGGGAGGGCAACGTCCACAGATGGCTTATTAATAATAAAATAATTCTAAAAAATAAGCTGTGGGCTGAAAATTGCCACCGTCCCAAACGTTGAACACCCCTTTTATCATTGGGGCTTGTTTTGAATCACAAAGAAGTCTGGTTCTATTTAATCATCCAGGACCAGAAAATTATAAGATGACAGCTGTGTGATTCTTGTCCAAGCTTCATCTGCATTCGTCACACTGATTGGCTGACAACCTTTGTGGGGAACTCCTGTATTTAGCACTGAACTTTCTGAGTCTAAAATGCGAATATGCCTGAACTTTGAAAAGGTAATAATTTTATGCCATTTTCCATAACTATTGGCCACAGTGTTAATGGTGAGAATCCCAGTCTCGGGAGGTTTGAGAGTGTGTGTGTGTGTGTGTGTGTGTGCGTGTGTGTGTGTGTGTGCGCGCTCGCCTCCAGACTCTATTCTCATTAAAGCCTCGATCTCGCTTGCTGTTCCCAACCACCTTTCCTGTGTTCTTTTAAGTCTCTTAAAGGCCTACTGAAATGAGATTTTCTTATTTAAACGGGGATAGCAGGTCCATTCTATGTGTCATACTTGATCATTTCGCGATATTGCCATATTTTTGCTGAAAGGATTTAGTAGAGAACATCCACGATAAAGTTCGCAACTGGAGAAAAGCCTTGCCTCTACCGGAAGTCGCAGACGATGACGTCACACAAGTGGGGGCTCCTCACATATTCACATTGTTTATAATCGGAGCCTCCAACAAAAAGTGTTATTCGGACCGAGAAAACAACAATTTCCCCATTAATTTGAGCGAGGATGAAAGATTCGTGTTTGAAGATATTGATAGCGATGGACTAGAATTTTTTGCATTGAGACAGATTCATAATCTTTTTAGAGACATTTACTATGATAATTCTGGGAAATCCCTTATCTTTCTATTGTGTTGCTAGTGTTTTAGTGAGTTTAACAGTACCTAATAGTCGGAAGTCGGGTGTTGACGCGCAGTGTCTCGGGGAAGTCGACGGCAGCTGTACGGGAGGCGCAAGCTCAGCCTTTCTCCGGTAAGAAGCGACTTTTTAACCACAATTTTCTCACCGAAACCTGCTGGTTGACAAGAGGTCAGGATCCATGTCCGCTGTGATCCATAGGAAAGTTTCAACTCCGTGAATTTTAAACAAGGAATCACCGTGTGTTTGTGTGGCTAAAGGCTAAAGCTTCCCAACTCCTTATTGCTACTTTGACCTCTCCAAAATTAATTGAACAAATTGCAAAAGATTCAGCAACACAGATCTCCAAAATACTGTGTAATTATGCCGTTAAAGCAGACGACATTTAGCTGTGTGTGTGCGTAGCGCTCATACTTCCTAAAAACCTGTGACGTCTTGCGTACACGTCATCATTACACGACATTTTCAAGACGAAACTCCCGGGAAATTTAAAATTGCAATTTAGTAAACTAAAAAGTGTTGCAATGTTAATATTTCATCATTGATATATAAACTATCAGACTGCGTGGTGGGTAGTAGTGGGTTTCATTCGGCCTTTAACCAGTGGTTTTATTTCTACCCTTAAAACCAATTTTATCTTTCATCCCGAAACAAGCCCGCGAATAGGTTTTATTCGGCCCGCGGGATGAGTTGGCTAAGTATAAAAATGAGCCAGAATTTTTGAATGAAGGAAAATGCTGTTCTAAATGTGTCCACTAGATGTCGCAATAGCAATTCTTTGTATCTATGAAGAGGACGCTAGATATGTAAAAAATAAATAAACCCCATGACGTTAGTACATCAGTTGAGGAAAATGAGCAAACTACTTAAATAACATCCTGTAATTTGGTTTTGATTTTTTTTATCTTGATAGTTTGAAAATGAACACCAATGAGTTGACTGATGAACATGATCACATAATTTATTCAGAAAGTATAAATAATGACAAATAAAGATAGAATACTAAAAAAACAAAAACAACATTATGATTTGTACATTTTCAGAATGTGCCTGTTCTATTTTTAAAGAAAGAAAACAATCTGAAGTTGTCTTTATTTTTAAGTTATCGTGCTGTGATTTTACCAGTCCGGCCCGCTTGGGAGTACATTTTTCTCCATGTGGCCCCCGATGTAAAATGAGTTTGACACCCCTGCTATACACACTATTTTCAAACATTTTACATGCATGTGACCATGCTGTACTCGTATCTTTTCCACTAGTAGCACCGGTGCTACTAAATGAAAAAAAATAGTAGCACATAATTTTTTTTGTAGTACAGAACATCTTTTGTAGCAATATGCAATTTCTTAAATATCATAATTTCATTATTGACACTCAAACAAGGTACACATGTGCACTCATACATATAAACACAATGCCATCATAAGGCCTCCTGTAATGCTCAATTAAACACTGGTTTGCATGTTCTCCCCGTGACTGCGTGGGTTCCCTCCGGGTACTCCGGCTTCCTCCCACTTCCAAAGACATGCACCTGGGGATAGGTTGATTGGCAACACGAAATTGGCCCTGGTGAGTGTGAATGATGTCTGTCTATCTGTTTTGGCCCTGCGATGAGGTGGCGACTTGTCCAGGGTGTACGCTGGCTTCCTCGCGAGTCCAAAAGGGAATAAGCGGTAGAAAATGGATGGATGGAGGGCAACCCTAAACTGTGCCTGTCGCTAACACGAGTGTAGGGCTGGGCGATATGGACCTAAACTCATCTTTGGATATATTGGCCCCCCAAACTAACCCATACGTAGAAATATTCGTTGACGTAACTAAATATCTCCACTATGTCTTGTTTTTTTTTTAATTTTTAGGACTGATGGGGTTCCCAAATACACAAAAAGCAGGTACCAACAATTAAGAAATGTGGGTTTTGCATAATAGGATCCCAACTTAAGAGGTGTTTTGAGGTAATAAAAAAGAAAAAACCTTGAAAATTATATAAGAAAAATCAGAATTTAATCTCCAATCCGTCACGGCCGTGCCATTTTGTTGGTGTCATCCGGTGTTTTGTGTTGGTTCCTGTCCTGTGCTTTTATTTTGGTGACTCTTCCTGTTGTGTTGGTGTTTTTTCAATGACCGCTCCACACATCTTTGTCACAGAGCATTTGCCCTCACCTGTTTTTCGGTTTGCAATAAGTTCTATTTAAGTTGAGTGTGAGCCAACATTCTTTGTTTGTTGGTGCTTACTTTTCTTGATTTTCTGCTGACCCTAGACCATCCTTTTGGACGCTTAATGCAAGTACACTCGTACTGTGTGGGCGCCGTCGGCTCCACATTTTCTGTAAGTGTTTTGCATTTTGTTTTGTTTCGTCATGGCCTGCTTAGTCAGAGCGCTTCCCCATTGCCCTCGCCTTTGTTCGTTTTTTTAATAAATACCCCTTTTGTTACCTCACGCTCCAACCCCAAAAAACTAAATGTGAAATAAAGTGCTCTGGTTTAAGAGGACATGTTTAAACGTCAGCATCAACATGAACATAATAGATCATCACCAATGGTGACTCTATAGGTAAACATTATTAATGGGACATAAACACAAATATTTATGGACAAAAACACCAACCTGCCAAATGCTTCATGATGCTGTGTAAGACGCCATTTTTTATTTAATATTACTTTCAAAAAGTCATTAATTGTATTTAGTTGGTACTTTACCAAAAATGTAATTGAATTAATAACTACTCTTTAATAAATGTAATTAGTTATTAGGGAAATTCATTAATTTGCTATTTTAAAGGCCTACTGAAACCCACTACTACCCACCACGCAGTCTGATAGTTTATATATCAATGATGAAATATTACCATTGCAACACATGCCAATACGGCCTTTTTAGTTTTCTAAATTACAATTTTAAATTTCTCGGGAGTTTCGTCTTTGAAAGGTCGTGTAATGATGACGTGTACGCAAGACGTCACAAGTCGTCTGCTTTAACGGCATAATTAAACAGTATTCTGGACATCTGTGTTGCTGAATATTTTGCAATTTGTTCAATTAATAATGAAGAAGTCAAAGTAGAAAGATGGAGTTGGGAAGCTTTAGCCTTTAGCCACACAAACACACGGTGATTCATTGTGTAGAATTCCTGGAGGTGAAGCTTTACTATGGATCAGAGCGGAAATGGATCCCTACCAAATGTCAACCAGCAGGTTTCGGTGAGAAAATTGTGGTTAAAAAGTCAGTTCTTACTGGAGAAAAGCTGAGCTTGTGCCGTCCATAGCTGCCGTCGACTCCCCTGAGACACCCTTCCGACTATCAGGTACTATTTAACTCACTAAAACACTAGCAACACAATATAAAGATAAGGGATATCCCAGAATTAACCTAGTAAATGTGTCTAAAAACATCGGAATCCGTCCCAATGCAATCGCGTTTTTTTTTTTTTTTTAGTCCGTCGCTATCAATATCCTTAAACACAAATCTTTCATCCTCGCTCAAATTAATGGGGAAATTGTCGTTTTCTCGGTCCGAATGGCACTTTTTGTTGGAGGTTCCCATTAAAATCAATGTGAATATGTGAGGAGCCCCTACACGTGTGACGTCATCGTCTGCGACTTCCGGTAGAGGCAGGGCTTTTCTCTTAGCACCGAAAGTTGCAATCTTTATCGTGGATGTTCTTTACTAAATCCTTTCAGCAAAAATATGGCAATATCGCGAAATGATCAAGTATGACACATAGAATGGACCTGTTATCCCCATTTAAATAAGATAATCTCATTTCAGTAGGCCTTTTTTTAAAAAAAACGTCAAATATCTGGCGTAAGTTTGCGTGTGCGTGTGGCTTTTTAAAAGGCGGGCCCTGTTGCCTAGTGATGAATCTCTCGCTGGTTTGTGTTTTCCTTCTGCTTAATAAATAGATTGAATCCATAGCTGTATATTCTTGTCACCAAACGCAGTATTATTTGAATGGCCATTTTGATCATTCATTTCTTGTTCAATATTCCTTCTGACCCACGTAATTACGCGTGCGCAGTGCAGTTTGTGCCCAATGGTGGTTAAAAAAAGTTGTCCTTTACTGACCAGTTCCTTCAACGAAGATCTAGCTTCATTCGTGTTGGGTCGAGTGTGTGAGCTAGGCGCAGGTGGGGTGGGCGGGATATACACAGCTCTCAGCGCCAGTGATCAATTGTATGGTTAGGGTTTAAATTTATTTCAAACATGCCATACAGATGGGTGAAAATGTTATTCTCGTTTTATCAAACTTGGATAGATTTATTTTGGGATCAAAATGCAATAAAAAGGTTGAAATCCATTTTTAGTTTAAAAAAAAAAAATCACAGTGTATTTTTAGGCACATTTGCGAGTAAATTTGTACAGCACTGTGATACGCATAGAAACAAAAAAATAAAAAAATAAATGTCTGTAAAGTGGCAAAAATTGAAACTTACGTAAAAAAAACACGAAGAAACATTTGATCTTGAAGTAGTGCAATTACCTGCACCTGTATGCCAAAATACAGCCTGAAAGAACTTTAAAAAACTGTTATTATTTATGGTGCAAATAATTGACATGCATTCAAGTAAATTGTTTAAAAAGCTTCCAGGATGACATTCTGAAAGTACAATTGCATTTGTGTACAAGTATTGGGGTCTCTTTAGCCAATTTTAACAATGTCAGTCACAAATCACCTGTGATTCAATCAATCAATCAATCAATGTTTACTTATATAGCCCTAAATCACTAGTGTCTCAAAGGGCTGCACAAACCACCACGACATCCTCGGTAGGCCCACATAAGGGCAAGGAAAACTCACACCCAGTGGGACATCGGTGACAATAATGACCCAGTGGGACGTCGGTGACAATAATGACTATGAGAACCTTAGAGAGGAGGAAAGCAATGGATGTCGAGCGGGTCTAACATGATACTGTGAAAGTTCAATCCACAATGGATCCAACACAGTCGCGAGAGTCCAGTCCGAAGCGGATCCAACACAGCAGCGAGAGTCCCGTTCACAGCGGAGCCAGCAGGAAACCATCCCAAGCGGAGGCGGATCAGCATCGCAGAGATGTCCCCAGCCGATACACAGGCAAGCAGTACATGACCACCGAATCGGACCGGACCCCCTCCACAAGGGAGAGTGGGACATAGAAGAAAAAGAAAAGAAACGGCAGATCAACTGGTCTAAAAAGGGAGTCTATTTAAAGGCTAGAGTATACAAATGAGTTTTAAGGTGAGACTTAAATGCTTCTACTGAGGTGGCATCGCGAACTGTTACCGGGAGGGCATTCCAGAGTACTGGAGCCCGAACGGAAAACGCTCTATAGCCCGCAGACTTTTTTTGGGCTTTGGGAATCACTAACAAGCCGGAGTCCTTTGAACGCAGATTTCTTGCCGGGACATATGGTACAATACATTCGGCAAGATAGGATGGAGCTAGACCGTGTAGTATTTTATACGTAAGTAGTAAAACCTTAAAGTCACATCTTAAGTGCACAGGAAGCCAGTGCAGGTGAGCCAGTACAGGCGTAATGTGATCAAACTTTCTTGTTCTTGTCAAAAGTCTAGCAGCCGCATTTTGTACCAACTGTAATCTTTTAATGCTAGACATGGGGAGACCCCAAAATAATACGTTACAGTAGTCGAGGCGAGACGTAACAAACGCATGGATAATGATCTCAGCGTCTTTAGTGGACAGAATGGAGCGAATTTTTGCGATATTACGGAGATGAAAGAAGGCCGTTTTAGTAACGCTTTTAATTAATTTTAATTAATCATGATTAATCCAAATTCCAAAATGTTATGAATCTGATTTAAAAAAAAAATGGCTGCATTTGGACTTGATATTGGGTTAGCAGCAGCAACAAGTGTCATGTTGGCATGTGTTGATGTGAGGTGCCATACAAGTTGCTTAAGGCCGACGTGGATAAATACTCTTTTCCTGGACATAACGTGATTGTTGCATAAACCTTTTTGCCTCTAATTTCAATGACCATAAAGTGTCAGAGTTTGTCGTTGACGAACCCCAAGATGCAGAGAAGGAGGCAGGCATGGAGTGAGAAAACATGGCTTTCATATAAACAACTAGAACAAAACCAAACAAAGGGTTCAAACCAAAAGCGCGCACGTGGGCGGATAACAAACAAAAGGCCTAGTGTGGAAGCGAACAGGTATCTAGCTGGAAACAGAAAAACTGGAAACAGCTAATGGCTAACAATAAAACACTAACCCAAAAAGCTAGGGGAAAACAAACTACAAATAGCTAACAGGAACAGCTTACCGCTACGACGACAAGGACAAATAGTAGCACGACAGGTAGTAGCTGTAATGATGACGTCGACAAATCACGACAGGTAGCAACGACACAAGAGCGACATGTGGGAACGACAATAATCCAGCCCTGACTGGAGGAACAAAGGAGGTAAAATAGGAGCTGGCTGATTGGTATCAGGTGCCAATCAGCCACAGCTGAGGGGAAACAACACACAGGGAGAAAAACAGGAAGCTGAACCAAAATAAGAGTGCTGACAGTAACTATGGAAAGGAAATACTAAACACACACAGAGGAAAAACTAAAACACAAACAAACTCAGTAGCAAGCCTGACAAAAAGCAGTGCCGGTACTTCCAGTTTGAGTACGCTACGTTTTGAATTTCCCTGGCTCCGGCTTGTCGCATGTATCGCGGCCTTGTTGCATGTCATTCAGAGCGTGCAGTGAGACAGCTTGAGCAGGGTAAGATGCGCCCAACCAGTCACTCATCAACAATGCAATTACAACAGCATCCTCATCCCCACTCTTGCTCTTTCCAGTCAGCTGATGTGTGCTGACACCTTGAATTTCATTCAACCAAACAGTAGTAACGAGCCACTTCACATTCTCAGAAACGGCAATGGCGTTGCAACGATGGGAACAGTAATTAATGAAATTTTCACTCCCAGAAAGCCCCGCCGCCCAGCTAAAGCTGTTGGTGACAACCCCATAGCCAGTCGCGACAACCCCCTGCCCCCTTACAGGTCAGTCCTTGCCCTCGAGGGGCCGACCTGTCAACATCACAGCAGAATGTTGTTTCGTGCAACAAATTAGTGCAAACCGTGAAACTGCCACATTACACAAAAGTGGGTTCACAAACACCCCTTTCTTTTTTTTTCCGTCAAGGACACCACAAAGTCTGGCAAGGGGCCTGTAGGCCTTCTCCGCCGACACGGCCACTCCCTTACAGTCAACAGGGGTGGGACAATTCGGCCAAGTGTAAAGCCAGGGCACAAGGGTGGTAGGGGAATTGGTTCCCCCTGGTATGTAAGCAATGAACACCATAAATGATTCCCGGGCGCGGAACTGCTGCTGCCCACTGCTCCCCTCCCTTCAAGGAGACAATCAAGGGGATGGGTCGAATGCAGAAGACACATTTCACCACACCTAGTGTGTGTGTGACTATCATTGGTACTTTAACTTTAACTTAACTGGAAGGGGGCTGGGTGGCCAAGAGAGAGGTCACCCGATCGGAGGGTGCCAGTCTGTCCCTGTGGAGGGCCACCTTCCTACCCCAAGGGGGTAAATGGACACGGTACACAACATCCCCATGCTTCTCTAGTATCCTCCAGGGCCAAGTCCATCTGCTTCTTCCAGATCGATTTGTAGACCCAGACTAACTCATCTGGTGCGAAGTCCCTTACCCGAGACTTCATGTCATTGTAGCGCTTTTGTTTCATGCTCCCGGGCTGAGTCCAGACGGTCCTGCAGTTTCCTGCTCTACTCTGGCCCTGGAGGCGACGGCCAAGGCATCAGGTGGGCGGCCAAACCCCAGCTCTGCCAGGGTGCGCATCTCTCTCCCAAGCATGAGGTCGGCCAGCGTGCACTCCGTGTATTCTTGGACAGCACCAGCGTCAGATGTTTGTCCCAGTCACCGGGTGGCAGGAGGTAACAATGGCAAGCTGGTACCCCAGGTTCTGGTAGAACCGCTCCACCAACCCATCACTGTGAGGGTACAGTGGGGTAGTGCAGGTCTTGTGAATGCCTAAGCGCTTGCACACGGTCGCAAACACTCGGGACTCAAAGTTTGTGCCTCTGTCGCTATGAAGGAACGCAACGACACCAAAGCAACTTATTATGCCCCACACCAGGGCATCAGCAATTGTCTCCACCTTCTAAGTGTTTTGGCTACCCCGACGTGTCTAGACCTGCCTGCCTTTGCCTTTTGGCACCACTACCTGGCCGCTGCAGCACGCCTCAAGCTACCCGCAGTGAGGGGTGGACCTCTCTTTTACAGCCTTTCTTGTCCATGGCGCCAATGCCATCTGCACCCATTTCTTGCCCTAAGAAGGTCATCTATTGCCGCATAAAATGACATTTCTCGGGGTGCAGGTTCATGCTCGTTGCCTGAAACCTCTCCAAGACTCTCCTGATGGAGCCCAGGGCTGCTTCAAAGGAGAGCCCATGTACCAGGATGTAGTCCAGGTACAAAAGGCCTCCTGCCAGGGATACTGGCCAGCACTTGGTTTATTAGCCAGGTGAAAGTGGCGGGGACATTACAGAGCCCAAAACTGAGGACCTTGAACTTGTACAGAAGGCAGATTATGGTCTGGATTCGGGCGAAAGGGAGACTTGTTAGTATCCGCTCTTAAAGGGGAACTGCACTTTTTTCCGTTCACAAATATTATGAAAGACATGACAACAGATGGATTTTAAAAAAAGCACTCTAAATATTAAATAAACGTAAATAAAAGTATGCCTCCAGCGAAGCCAATGGGAGGTCCTCTATTCTGCCCATAAAAAAAGACACATCAGCAGGCCGTATGCACGATGCATCTGGCCTTCAATGTCAGTCCCCGTAGTGACTCACCAGGCTTCCTGCACCTCCCTCTCAATTCAGTTTTTAATAGTGCTAGCTAAGACCATCTCCCAAACCTCCTTTTGAGGGCCCCCACTAATGCGTCGTAGCACCGTTGCTGGTCAGGCTCCAGTAGCAGGAGGCACGAAAGAGCCTCTCACTTCAGACCCAAAACCAATTGCAATGCTTTGTCTCTCGCCTCTCACCTCATAGCGTCCACTAACAATTCAAATTGCGCGGTCTGCAGCATGTCTTTACCGTGATAAAGTCCCCTTTAAAATCATAGCTTTCACTCCTGACACCAGTGTAATGTTCAAGGGATGTAGGCTCGCACAACTTCTCTTTTTGTCTTTATTCATCAACTTACGACACAACCGTACAACCAGCACCAAAGTGCGTTCCTTCTCTTTTCCCGGCAGTACTGGAACAGATACATTGGAATTCTTGTGCGTTTCTCTCTGAGTCAACTTCTACAAAAACAAGTTAGAAAATAGAATGGCATTGTAATAACAGAAGATGAACTGGGATCTGTACTTTTCCCCTGCAGCCCTGTGTGTACAGTGAGTCCATGGAGGGGAGTTTGTAACCTTTTATTCTCTCTGCAATCTTTATGACTCGAAGTGATTTCCTCTCAGCCAGTGTGGTGTTTCCAAACCATACAGTTATTTCGGCTGGTGAGGATGCCTTCAACAAATCCTCCGTAGGCTTAGGTGAGGGGCTGTCAATTGAGTCAATCAATCAATTAATCAATGTTTACTTATATAGCCCTAAATCACTAGTGTCTCAAAGGGCTGCACAAACCACCACGACATCCTCGGTAGGCCCACATAAGGGCAAGGAAAACTCACACCCAGTGGGACATCGGTGACAATAATGACCCAGTGGGACGTCGGTGACAATAATGACTATGAGAACCTTAGAGAGGAGGAAAGCAATGGATGTCGAGTGGGTCTAACATGATACTGTGAAAGTTCAATCCACAATGGATCCAACACAGTCGCGAAAGTCCAGTCCAAAGCGGATCCAACACAGCAGCGAGAGTCCCGTTCACAGCGGAGCCAGCAGGAAACCATCCCAAGCGGAGGCGGATCAGCAGCGCAGAGATGTCCCCAGCCGATACACAGGCAAGCAGTACATGGCCACCGGATCGGACCGGACCCCCTCCACAGGGGAGAGTGGGACATAGAAGAAAAAGAAAAGAAACAGCAGATCAACTGGTCTAAAAAGGGAGTCTATTTAAAGGCTAGAGTATACAAATGAGTTTTAAGGTGAGACTTAAATGCTTCTACTGAGGTGGCATCTCGAACTGTTACCGGGAGGGCATTCCAGAGTACTGGAGCCCGAACGGAAAACGCTCTATAGCCCGCAGACTTTTTTTGGGCTTTGGGAATCACTAACAAGCCGGAGTCCTTTGAACGCAGATTTCTTGCCGGGACATATGGTACAATACAATCGGCAAGATAGGATGGAGCTAGACCGTGTAGTATTTTATACGTAAGTAGTAAAACCTTAGTCACATCTTAAGTGCACAGGAAGCCAGTGCAGGTGAGCCAGTACAGGCGTAATGTGATCAAACTTTCTTGTTCTTGTCAAAAGTCTAGCAGCCGCATTTTGTACCAACTGTAATCTTTTAATGCTAGACATGGGGAGACCCGAAAATAATACGTTACAGTAGTCGAGGCGAGACGTAACAAACGCATGGATAATGATCTCAGCGTCTTTAGTGGACAGAATGGAGCGAATTTTAGCGATATTACGGAGATGAAAGAAGGCCGTTTTAGTAACGCTTTTAATGTGTGCCTCAAAGGAGAGAGTTGGGTCGAAGATAATACCCAGATTCTTTACCGTGTCGCCTTGTTTAATTGTTTGGTTGTCAAATGTTAGAGTTGTATTATTAAATAGAGTTCGGTGTCTAGCAGGACCGATAATCAGCATTTCCGTTTTTTTGGCGTTGAGTTGCAAAAAGTTAGCGGACATCCATTGTTTAATTTCATTAAGACACGCCTCCAGCTGACTACAATCTGGCGTGTTGGTCAGCTTTAGGGGCATGTAGAGTTGGGTGTCATCAGCATAACAGTGAAAGCTAACACCGTATTTGCGTATGATGTCACCTAGCGGTAGCATGTAGATGCTGAAGAGTGCAGGGCCAAGGACCGAACCCTGGGGAACTCCACACGTTACCTTAACGTAGTCCGAGGTCCAGTCTTCTTCAGCAGCCTGATGAAATTGAGCCGCTGCTGAGCTTTCCTCACTGTTTTGTTAGTTTTTTTGGGCCCAGCTCAGGTTTTTAGTGATGTGATGACCAAGTAACTTAGCTGTCAGCCCCCTCAACCACAGTGCTCTTGATTGGGGGGAGGGTTTTTCCCATAAAGTGTAGAATTACTGTATTTGTCTTGTATATGATATGAATATTAAGTCATTGTCCTGTCAGTTTTGGACCAGCTTCCTGTACTCCTCTCTCCCTCCGATGAGGCCGAGGATGGTCGTGTCGTCTGCATATTTGTTGATGATGCTGTTGTTGTCCTGGGGAGGAGATGCAGTCATATGTGTACAGTGAAAAAAGTTTTTAGGACTGAGGCAGCAGTTTTGCAGGGTTCTTGTACTGATTCAAGCTCGGGTGAGACCTTTGTTCTCATCCTCCCCACCTGTGGTCTTTTTATAAGGAAATCCAGTATCCAATTGCAGGTGGATGTCGGTACTCCAAGGTCTGTCAGCATCCCAACCAGCTTTGTTGGTGTTGAAGGCGGAGCTGTAATCCAAAAAGAATAGGTGTGCATAGGTGTTGTTATTGTCCAGATGTTCCAGTGTGGAGTGAAGTGCTGGGGCCACCACGTCGTCCACCGATCTGATGGTGCGGTGAGCAAACTCTAGTGGGTCTATGGCGCCTGGAATCACAGAGTGGATATGGTGAAGGACCAACTTCTACAGACACCTCATGGCCACAAGCGTGAGTGCCACTGGCCTAAAGTCATTCGTTGAAGTTATATGTGGATTTTTTTAGGGACTGGAACTATGTCAGATGATTTAAAGGGGTGTGGGACGGTTTCCTGCATGAGAGAGATGTTGAAGTCTGTGTACACCTCTGCCAGTTTTTTTAGCACAGGCTTTTAGGTCTCTTGGTGCCACCCCATCAGGTCCTGCAACTTTGTTTGGGTTCAGCTTTTTCAGAGCCTGAAGGACCCATGTGTGTGTTACTTGTAGTGAGGTCTCCCCTGGGTTATGGGGGGACTTTGTGGGGGTGTCACTGTTCTGTCTGTTAAATTTGCCATAGAAGCTGTTCAGTGTGTCTGGTAGGGTGGAGTCGATAACTTTGATTCTGCTTGTGTTGTTTCCGTAGTTGGAGATGGATTGTATTCCCTGCCACATACTCCTTGTGTTGTTGTGCATGTAACAGTTTTCAAGTTTTAAAGAGTATATTCTTTTGGCAGCTCTGATGGACTTTTGTAGTTCGTAGCGAGCATGTTTGTACTCCTCGGTATCCCCTGACTTGAAAGCTGCACACCGACTCCTGATCTTCCTACCTATGTCTGCATTGAACTTGGGTTTTTTATTAGGGATCACACGATTGTTCAGGGAGGGAATACAAATAGAACTGCACTAGTCTATATAGCTGCTTACTGTGTCCGTGTACTCATCAATGTTTGTTGAGGCTTCCTTAGAAATGTGACAGGAACTGGGTTTGCTTTTAACTTTGTGATATAAGTAGGCTGCCAGGTGATCAGATTTTCTAAAGTGGGGTTTGGGGACAGCTGAATGAGCATTTTTGATGTTGCTGGAGCAGTGATCCAATGTGTTGTGACCTGTGGTGGGGAAGTTGATAAACTTGTGTAATTTTTCTGGAGGTTACAGTGATTAAAATCACCTAAGTTAATAAAAGCAGCATCTAGGAATAAGTTCTCATATCTCGAAATCATGTTGTGCAGTTCCCTGAATGCCTTGTCCTCGTTAGCAGAGGGGAGGATGTTCACTGTACTCAATCGACTACACAGCAATTATATATAAAATGGTCTGCACTTTTTGATAATAAACTCCACGTCTTCATTACACAACTGCGATATTACCTTGTTAGGGCTCCAAGACTTTTTAACAAAAATCACAGCCTTCTGAGAGCGTGTCGCCTGCCGGTGTTATTGCTTGATTGGGAGTCCTTTCTCCGAGCCATGTTACACAGAAACACAGCACAGAGCATTCCTGAATGTACCTCTGCGAAGCCATTCTACTGAGAATGTCATCTATTTTATTTCCAAGCGACTGGGAGAGTTAGCCTACCTTTGCTAACCATGTGTCGGAGTCTTCGCTCAGCGCCACCCCACCCGCTATGACTCCGTGTCGGTCTTGGGGCGCCAAGTAAACCCCTGGCTGCAACCCAGCCCTGCGTTGTTCCGGCCTGAAGATGTAGCTCCGGGAAGGAGTCGAGCAATTTAGTATTAAAATTTCCTTTGTGACTCATCTGACCAAGCTGTATCAATGTCGCCCGATCGTATTTGACCTTATCCCTAATGTACCGCACATTAAATGAAAGAAAAGAATACAATAACACACAAACTACAAATACTTGACTCCAAGAGCTACACAGTGTGGCACACGGGGAAACACCATCTTTTGGCCTATTTAAAGAGAAACTGCACATTTTTGGAATGTTTCCTGTCATTCACATTCCTTATGTAAGAGAAGAACACACATTTTTCTTTTTGTATAGTAAATAGTAAACTAATGCGATTAAAAGTCCGGATGGAACCTATGGGAGTCCCTCTATTCTGCCTGTTATGGTAAATGGGTTATAACTGTATAGCGCTTTTCTACCTTTTTTAAGGAACTTAAAGTGCTTTGAACTATTTCCACATTCACCCATTCTCACACACTGATTGCAGGAGCTGCCAAGCAAGGCGCTAACCAGGACCCATCAGGAGCAAGGGTGAAGTGTCTTGCTCAAGGACACAACAGATAGGATGGTAGAAGGTGTGGATTGAACCAGGAACCCTCAGGTTGCTGGCACAGCCACTCTCCCAACCGCACCACACCGTCCCTGTTTGAATGTTTTAAAGGGGAACATTGGCACAATTTCAAAAGGCTTAGAAACAATAAAAATCAGTTCCCAGTAGCTTGTTTTATTTTTTGAAGTTTTTTTCAAAATTTTACACCTCCCGGAATATCCCTGAAAAAAGCTTTGAAGTGCCTTATTTTCGCTATCTTCGAAACCACTATCCATTTCCCTGTGACGTCATACAGGGCTGCCAATACACACAACATGGCGGTTACCACAGCAAGATATAGCGACATTAGCTCGGATTCAGACTCGGATTTCAGCGGTTTAAGCAATTCAACAGATTCTGCATGTATTGAAACAGATGGTCGGAGTATGGAGGCAGATAGCGAAAACGAAATTGAAGAAGAAATTGAAGCTATTGAGGGAATAGCTGTTGACGCTATTCGACCATAGCATGGGTGTACCTAATGAAGTGGCCCATAGCATAGCTGCCTTATTAGCATCGCCGGTAAAATGTGCAGACCAAACGACCAGGACTTTCGCATCTTGTGACACTGGAGCAACTTAAATCTGTCGATTGGTAAGTGTTTGTTTTGCATTAAATGTGGGTATGTAGTTTCAAATGTACATACAGCCAGCGTAAATAGCATGTTAGCATTGATTAGCGTAGCATTGATTAGCATAGCATGTTAGCATCGATTAGCTGGCAGTCATGCCGTGACCAAATATGTCTGATTAGCACAAAAGTCAACAACATCAACAAAACTCACCTTTGTGATTTCGTTGACTTAATCGTTGCAAATGTATCTGCAGGTTATCCATACATCTCTGTGCCATGTCTGTCTTAGCATCGCCGGTAAAATGTGCAGACACTCTAGCAAGTTCAATGGGGGTCTGGCGGCAGATTTCTTGCCAGCGGTGCAACTTGAATCCCTCCCTGTTAGTGTTGTTACAACCTCCGACAACACACCGACGAGGCATGATGTCTCCAAGGTTCCAAAAAATAGTCGAAAAAACGGAAAATAACAGAGCTGAGACCCGGTGTTTGTAATGTTTTTAAAATGAAAATGGCGGGTGTATTACCTCGGTAGCGTCACGTTTTGACGTCATCGCTAAACAGATAAGGCGTTTACTTTGCCAAAATTCACCCATTTAGAGTTCGGAAATCGGTTAGAAAAATACATGGTGTTTTTTCTGCAACATCAAGGTATATATTGACCCTTGCCTCGGTTTGGTAATAATGTTCCCCTTTAAGGGCTAATAAGCCCTTAAAACATTCAAACACTACTACCCACCACGCAGTCTGATAGTTTATATATCAATGATGAAATATTAACATTGCAACACATGCCAATACGGCCGGTTTAGTTTACTAAATTACAATTTAAAATTTCCCGCGGAGTTTCTTGTTAAAAACGTCGCGGAATGATGACGCCTATGATGACGCGTGTTTGTGACGTTATTGGTTGAGCGGACATTTTAGCCCAGCACCACTTACGGCTAAAAGTTGTCTCTTTTCATCGCATAATTACACAGTATTTTGGACATCTGTGTTGCTGAATCTTTTGCAATTTGTTCAATTAATAATGGAGACTATAGAGAAGAATGCTGTTGGTGGAAAGCGGTGGATTGTAGCTGCCTTTAGCAACCAAATCACAGCCGGTGTTTCTTTGTTTTTTGTGAAGCTTTAGCGAACATCTTTCTCTACCACATGTCAACCAGCAAGTTTTTGGATGAAAAAATTGTGATATTAAGTCGGCTCTTACCGCAGACTTGTGCGGAGTTTGCGTCCTCTTGCAGCAGCTGTCAAAAAGGCAGCTGTGATTTTGGCTCCTCCATTGGCTTCTTTCAGAGACACTGGCGGTCACCGCAGCCCTCCGACTTTCAGGTATGACTTTATAATCTCACTAAAACACTATTAACACAATAAGCAGATACGGGATTTTCCAGAATTATCCTAGTAAATGTGTCTAATAACATCTGAATCGCTCCCACTGCTGTCACCTTTCTTTTTTCTTTTCTAGAGCTTCACTCTAACTTTCCTCATCCATGAATCTTTCATCTTCGCTCAAATTAATGGGGAAATCGTCGCTTTCTCGGTCCGAATCACTCTTGCTGCTGGTGGCTATGATTATAAACAATGTGAGGAGCCCTACAACCCGTGACGTCACGCGCACATCGTCTGCTACTTCCAGTACAGGCAAGGCTTTTTGTTGCGAACTTTATCGTCAATGTTCTCTACTAAATCCTTTCGGCAAAAATATGGCAATATCGCGAAATGAAGTGAAGTGAATTATATTTATATAGCGCTTTTCTCAAGTGACTCAAAGCGCTTTTACATAGTGACACCCAATATCTAAGTTACATTTAAACCAGTGTGGGTGGCACTGGGAGCAAGTGGGTAAAGTGTCTTGCCCAAGGACACAACGGCAGTAACTAGGATGGCACAAGCGGGAATCGAACCTGCAACCCTCAAGTTGCTGGCACGGCCACTCTACCAACCGAGCTATGCCGCCCCTATGCCCCTATGCCGAAATGATCAAGTATGACACATAGAATGGACCTGCTATTCCCGTTTGAATAAGAAAATCTCATTCCAGTAGGCCTTTAAGGTTGTATATAAATGCTGGAAGTACAAACGTTTGTATATATGTAATGTAGAAACAGACACCTGGATAATAACATTTACTATTTACGTATTTTGATAATTTTAAATATTCGGCGGCGCGTTAATTAAAAAAAATGCATCACGGCAATCACTTTTTTTAAACTACATCACTGGATATTATTCACTACAAACATAATAAAACATCACTTACTGTACAATGTCTGCCGTCATTAGGATGCCGACTGCTAAGATGTTCCTATATATTCCCTTTTAGATGAAGAATGACTCATTCTCGTGGAGAAAGAAGTGAGGTGGAACCAGGGCAGACCAAGCGTCTTTTCGTGTTTTTCTTGCAATTTCTGAATGCCAAAGTGTACCAATTCGTCAGGTTATGTCTTCATTTTTCTACTATCCAGATAAGAACCACTGAGAATAAACTTTCAAGCTTTTAACTTGAAAGAAGCTCACAGTTGCTGCTGATGTCAATACAGCGAGCACAAGCTGTTAGCGCTCTGTGTTCACGGCTCTGCTATAAATAGTTTGTTTGCGTTAGTGTTTATAATAAAAATATCAGTAATACTTGGTTAATATTCTAGTCACGCAATGTAATTGGAGTATTGCTAGTGCTTTTTTAATATTTTTTCTGAGATTTTTATGGCAGAACAGATGACCTCTCATTGATTTCTTTATAACTGATTTTTAAAGGCCTACTGAAACCCACTACTACCGACCAATCAATCAATGATGAAATATTAACATTGCAACACACGCCAATACGGCCTTTTTATTTTACTAAATTGCAATTTTAAATTTCCCGGGAGTTTCTCGTTGAAAACGTCGCGGAATGATGACATGTACGCGTGACGTCATGAACTGTTATGAAATATTAGCGCTGCGTACACACACAGCTAAAAGTCGTCTGCTTTAACCGCATAATAACACAGTATTTTGGACATCTGTGTCGCTGAATCTTTTGCAATTTGTTCAATTAATAATGGAGAAGTCAAAGTAAAAAGATGGAGTTGGGAAGCTTCAGCCTTTAGCCACACAAACACACGGTGATTCCTTGTTTAAAATTCCCGGAGGTGAAGGTTTCCTATGCATCAGAGCGGTCAAGCAAACATGGATGCCGACCAAATGTCAACCGGCAGTTTTCGATGAGAAAATTGTGGTAAAAAGTCGCCACTTACCGGAGATCAGCTGAGCTTGTGCCGTCCATACTGCTGCCGTCGACTCCCCTGAGACACTGGCCTCAAGACACCCGTGGACAAACCCCTCCGACTATCAGGTACTATTAAACTCACTAAAACACTAGCAACACAATAGAAAGATAAGGGATTTCCCAGAATGATCCTAGTAAATATGTCTAAAAACATCTGAATCCGTCCCAATGCAATCGCCTTTTTTTTTAAACTTTATTTATTTTTTATTTTCTAGTCCGTTGCTATCAGTATCCTCAAACACGAATATTTCATCCTCGCTCAAATTAATGGGGAAATTGTCATTTTTTTCGGTCCGAATAGCTCTTTTTGTTGGAGTCTCCCATTTAAAACAATGTGAATATGCGAGGAGCCATCAACGGGTGACGTCATCGTCTGCGACTTCTGGTAAAGGCAAGGCTTTTCTGCTAGCGACCAAAAGTTGCGAACTTTATCGTCGATGTTCTCTACTAAATCCTTGCAGCAAAAATATGGCAATATCGCGAAATGATCAAGTATGACACATAGAATGGACCTGCTATCCCTGTTTGAATACAAAAATCTAATTTCAGCAGGCCTTTTAGGTATTTAGAAGGATTTTTTATTACTTGTGTTTACAAGTTAGCATGCATTTACAAAAAATAATCCGTCATGTCTTTCATAATGATTTTAAAACGCAATTCCAAAAAATGTACAGTTCCCTTTTAAAGCAATTTTTACTTAGAACCCGTAAGTGAAAAGATCCACTCTAATAGTTTCCCAAGTAGACTGATGCATTAATTAAATTTGTCACACACAATCTATCTCCATGCATTACATTATGCCAAACTTCCCATCTGTTTACTTCAACGATGGCTTGACATAAATGCATTCTCTTTGTGCATTTTGCTTTCCCAAAGTGCAGCTTCTTTGCAGAGGAACATCCAATAATCTCAAACCCTGATTAAAGAAGCTGGCTTGTGCTCTCAATACCAGAGAGACCAAAGCATTCGCTTGCGCGATGAATTCATTGCCAGGGTTGTGTGTGTACATGGTGTGTGTGTGCGTGTGTATGTATGGGTGTGTTTGCAAGAGAGGTGCATGTAACATGAATTTATGCAGATGTGAAATTGTGGACATGATGTAATCAGACGTGTGTGTGTGTGTTTTGGTAGAGAACTACAGTGCTGCAAAAATGTATTCATAGACAGGAGGTGATGATCGTTACTGCATATTTGGGAATGTGTGCCGACAGTACTACTCGATGTAATTTATTTATTTTTTTGCTGCGTTGCACGCAATGCAATGTACGGTTGTTGTCGCCTCAAAGTCGCAGGGTTGTCACAACACTAAAGTGTAGTACTCGGTACCGTTACTCAAGAAAATATTTGATACTGGATCGTATTGTCACGACGATAAGAAAATGACCCCATCATTTCATGGAACATTTTTATTAAAGGAGAAAATTATCCCAATTTCAGAAGGGTTAAAACCAATAAAAATCAGTTCCCAGTGGCTAATTTTATTTTTCAAAAGTTTTTTCAAAATTTTACCCATCATGGAATATCAATCAATGTTTACTTATGTAGCCCTAAATCACTAGTGTCTCAAAGGGCTGCACAAACCACTACGACATCCTCGGTAGGCCCACATAAGGGCAAGGATATCCCGAAAAAAGGCTTTAAAGTGCCTGATTTTCGCTATCTGTAAATCCACCGTCCATTTTCCTGTGACGTCACTGCGTGAAGCCAATACAAGCAAACATGGCGGGTAGAACAGAAAGATGTAGCGACATTAGCTCGGATTCAAACTCGAATTTCAGCAGTTAAGCGATTCAAAAGATTACGCATGTATTGAAATGGATGGTTGGAGTGTGGAGGCAGATAGCGAAAACAAAATTGAAGAAGAAACTGAAGCTATTGAGCGAATAGGTATTGAAGCTATTCGGCGATCGCCTTCTAACCAACGATTGCATCTTTTGACCACTGGAGCAACTTAAATCCATCAATTGGTAAGTGTTTGTTTGGCATTAAATGTTGGTGGAGGGAAAGGCTGGATGCAAATATAGCTACAAATGTGCATACAGCTAGCCTAAATAGCATGTTAGCATCGATTAGCTGGCAGTCATGCCGTTAGCCAATACGTCTGATTAGCAAATAAGTCAACATCAACAAAACTCACCTTTGTGATTTCGTTGACTTTATCGTTGGAAATGCATCTGCTTTGAGTGTCGCAGGATATCCACACATCTCTGTGCCATCGCTATAGTCGGTAAAATGTGCAGAACAAACGAGGGACTTCCGCATCTTTTGACCACTGGTGCAACTTGAATCCGTCGATTGGTATGTGTTTGTTTGGTATTAAATGTGGGTGGAGGGAAAGGCTGGATGCAAATATAGCTACAAATGAGGCATAACGATGCAATATGTACATACAGCTAGCCTAAATAGCATGTTAGCATCGATTAGCATGCCGTGCTAATCGATGCACACTCCACGTAAATCAACTTGAATCCGTCCGTGATCGTGTTGTTACAACCTCTGACAACACACCGATGAAGCATGATGTTTCCAAGGTACGGAAAACAGTAGAAAAAATGAAAATAACAGAGCTAGTTTGACTTGTGTTTGTCATGTGTTTCAGAAAATGGTGGATTGCTTCCCATTATGACGTCTCGGGTGAAAGGTCATCGCTCCGACAGCAAACAATTGAAAGGCGTTTAGATCGCCAAATTCACCCTTTTAGAGTTCGGAATTTGGTTAAAAAAACATATGGTCTTTTTTCTCCAAAATCAAGGTATATATTGACGCTTACATAGGTCTGGTGATAATGTTCCCCTTTAACAAGTAAAATGCTAAAATAAGCAATTGCAACGTGTAACAATTAACAGAACCACAGGTAAAATGATAATAACCCAACACTTCAAAAAGTTGGCCCTGCGATGAAGTGGCGACTTGTCCAGGGTGTACACTGCCTTCTGCCCGAATGAAGCTGAGATAGGCTCCCGCGACCCCAAAAAGGGACAAATGGATGGACACTGCTAAAAGATAAGCTAACAAGTTTTAGGTTATATGAGGTAGAGCAAAAACAAATACAATCTTTTAAGGTTGTAGTGTTGCAGGGTTGCTGGTTGACTTAGTTGATACACTTTTTTTTAACAAATTTGGCCCCTATTCCAAAATTCCCGCGTGAGACAAGTAAACACGTGTCTTTCTTTTCCTTGCATTCTAAATACTCAAAACCTGCTTGCTGCAATGCAGTTGTAATTTTGCCTAGAAATCCCTGCAAAAAAAACTGTTATACACATGCTGCCTACTCAGTGGCGGAGTGGTTAGAGCGTCCGCCCTGAGATCGGTAGGTTGTGAGTTCAAACCCCGGCCGAGTCATACCAAAGACTATAAAAATGGGACTCGTTCCTTCCCTGCTTGGCACTCAGCATCAAGGGTTGGAATTGGGGGTTAAATCACCAAAAATGATTCCCGGGCGCGGCCAACGCTGCTGCTCACTGCTCCCCTCACCTCCCAGGGGGTGATCAAGGGTGATGGGTCAAATGCAGAGAATAATTTCGCCACACCAAGAGTGTGTGTGACAATCATTGGTACTTTAACTTTAAGTATGTATGTACTGTAGTAACAGGCACATTCATGATAGTGATTTATTTATTAAATTTAAGCATTACCAAAACTTTTTCGTCGGTGCGTTGATTTCAAAGAGCACATAGCAACATTGGATACCTTTTTCAACAACAACTACAGCAGTATAGAGAATGACAGTTGCCCCGGGAAACTAGAAGGCCTGTAATGAATTCCAATGCGATGTGGGACTATGGTATTGACGTAATGGGTAGTGGATGGAGAAGACCGGCTGGAGGGCAATGAGAGGCTTTGCTAAAGTCCTTTAGATCTCTTCCCTTCACTGGCCACCAGAATCTCTGTCTGATTAGGAATAAAGTGTGTTTCACGAGTCTTTGAGCAGTCCCTATGCATGCCAAGTTCTTATGATCAATGATAACCAGGAAGGGTGTTGCTTGGGATGGGAATCGAAATCCGGCTCTTGTTCAGAACCTGTTCCATCCATCCATCCATTTTCTACCGCTTGTCCCTTTTGGGGTGGCGGGGGTGGGGGGTCGCTGGAGCCTATCTCAGTTGCATTTGGGCGGAAGGCGGTTTACACCCTGGACAAGTCGCCAGCTCATCGCAGGGCCAACACAGATAGACAACACTCACATTCACACACTAGGGCCAATTTAGTGTTGCCAATCAACCTATCCCCAGGTGCATGTCTTTGGAAGTGGGAGGAAGCCGGAGTACCCGGAGGGAACCCACGCAGTCATGGGGAGAACATGTCAACTCTACACAGAAAGATCCTGAGCCCGGGATTGAACTCAGGACTACTCAGGACCTTCGTATTGTGAGGCACATGCACTAACCAATGTTCCACCGTGCTGCCCAGAACCTGTTCCCATTGTATCAATTGTGGACGGCGTGGTGAAGTTGGTAGAGTGGCTTTGCCAGCAATCTGAGGGTTGCTGGTTCAATTCCCACCTTCTACCATCCTAGTCACGTCTGTTGTGTCCTTGGGCAAGACACTTCACCCTTGCTCCTAATGGGTCCCGGTGAACACCTTGCATGCCAGTTCCCGCCATCAGTGTGTGAATGTGTGTGTGAATGGGTGAATGTGGAAATACTGTCAAAGCGCTTTGGGCTCCTTAAAAAGGGGTAGAAAAGCGCTATACATAGAAGTTAATCGGATGCCCCCCCCCCCCCCCTGGCTGACCTGTACAGCTCCCGCTGTCTCAGGAAAGCACAGAGCATCCTGAAAGACCCATTCCACCCCGGGCACAGCCACCTGGAACTACTACCCTCGGGCAGACGCTACAGGGTGCTAAAAGCGAGCACCAATAGACTAAAAAACAGCTTTTACCAAAGAGCCATAGTAGCATTAAACAGGCACTGAGTGAGCACAATATGTCCATCATGTCCTCATGTGTAATGTTTTTAATTTATTTCTATTTTTTCGGACTACAATGTGCAATAATGTTTTATGTATGTGTGTGTATATATATTCATATGCATGCAGATATGCATCTGTGTGGATATATATACATACACATAGATACATCTCTCATCTCTATCTTTTTTTTACTATTTATATTACCATATTGTATATGCACCTTAGGAGGAGCTGCTCCAATTTCGTTGTTCTTTGAACCTGTTCATTGCAATAATGACAATAAAACTCTATTCTTCTATTCTATTCTATTCTTCTATACAAGTACAACCCATTTACCATAAATTTCTTGGAATCGCTTGCGGTCCTCCTAAACGGTGGGGATGATGTCATTACGCATTGTGCGATGTGAAAATGTGGAACTTTGTAGAGCGCAACAAACGCTGTACGAAGTTAAACTACATTTTACAAAAAAATATTGCAACCTTGTTACTTGTAATAAATTAAAAGGCTGCTAGTTCATTAAGAGAAAAACATACGAGCAATACGCTGAAACATTTGGACATACCGCATACAATACTTATGAATGAAAGTCACGTTTTTTTTACCGCTCCTATCTCATCCCGTGTCTCTTCAACGAAGCTTCCGCTGGATAATGAGCAACAGGTGAATACCACTGGAGAGCAATCATGCACGGGTGGACAGCAACCTGCAAATACGCAAAACCCCGATTAAAGAATTTGTTCTACGATAATAAAATAGAGAAAAGCGTGCAAATATATATTTTTTGTAATTATTGTCAATAGTGTTCTGTTCTTTAGAGGCTGTAAAATACAATTTAGTTTTAAAAATGCCACAATATTTAAGTTCATTTGTGCCTTGTTTAGTTCTATTAAAATTCCCGAACTGGGTCTTGTGAAGTGACTTGACTCTCGCCAGATCCTTGTAGTTCGCTGAGCTCCACACAAGGATCTGGGAGTTCTCAATAGGTGATGTATTTCAGGAGGCGGAGCCTTGTAAAAAAAAATGTATGTATGTGATTGTATAGACCAGTGGTTTTCAACCTTTTTTCAGTGATGTACCCCCTGTGAACATTTTTTTTTAATTCAAGTACCCCCTAATCAGAGCAAAGCATTTTTGGTTGAAAAAAAGAGATAAAGAAGTAAAATACAGCACTATGTCATCAGTTTCTGTTTTATTAAATTGTATAACAGTGCAAAATAGTGCTCATTTGTAGTGGTCTTTCTTGAACTATTTGGAAAAAAAGATATAAAAATAACAAAAAACTTGTGAAAAATAAACAAGTGATTATATTATAAATAAAGATTTCTACACATAGAAGTAATCATCAACTTAAAGTGCTCTCTTTGGGGATTGTAATAGATATCCATCTGGATTCATTAACTTCATTCTAAACAGTTCTTCACAAAAAAGAAATCTTTAACATCAATATTTATGGAACATGTCCACAAAAAATCTAGCTGTCAACACTGAATATTGCATTGTTGCATTTCTTTTCACAGTTTATGAACTTACATTCATATTTTGTTGAAGTATTATTCAATAAATATATCTATAAAAGATTTTTGAATTGTTGCTTTTTTTAGACTGTTTTTAAAAAAATGTCACGTACCCCTTGGCATACCTTCAAGTACCCCCAGGGGTACGCGTACCCCCATTTGAGAACCATTGGTATAGACCACTTGAATGACGTCCTTTTTAAACCACTCGTATCGAAATCAACCCGTGACGCTGAAAAGGATGACACAAGAGGACAGCGGTCCCGTCAACTGCATTCACTATAGCGGCGCCATCTTAGAAAAAAGAAATATCAACCCCCTATGAAAAAAAAAATCAACAACACTTTTTTTTGCTTGGTGACAAGATGGCTGCCAATGCTTCTCCCTGCTCAGAGTCTCTCTACAATTTCATCAAATATATCTGGAATCTGAGACAAATATCTTGAAATGCTCCATTGCTGATGGTGAAGGACTACTTTACTTCACTACTTTGGGGATATTGCAACAACATTGGACTCTGAAAAAGGTATTTTAAGAGTATCAAATCAAGGCCCAAACAGGCCTTCTGAAAACTTCTGTGCAGCTCATTACCTAAAATACCTGTGTAAAATGACTTGAAAAGATGACAATAACAATTAAAAAGTTGTCAGAGTAACTTGAAGAGATAAAGAAATCTCTAAACTTCATGGGTGAAGAGATTGCTAAGGTTCTAATGGGCCTCATGGAGGAAGTGAAGGAGCTGAAGGAGAATGTGATCCAGAGAGACAAAAGGATTGAACTTTTGGAGCAGAGATGTGAGGATTTGGAGCAACAATCACTTGTCAATGACATTGTGGTCACAGGACTAGAGCGGAAACACCGCAGTTATGCTCGAGTTACAGCTGGGCTGAACCAAGGTGAAGATGCTCCTACGGAGGAACTTGAAACCCTTGAGCAAAAACTCCTGGACTTTTTCAGAGGTAAAAACATCATCGTTGAGAAACAAAACATATCAACATGCTATTCATTTCCAAACAAGAATGTTAAAGCAAGACCAATAATAGTGATGCAGATGGTTAACCAGAAACACACAATGGAGCTGCTGAGACAGTCCAAAAAGCTAAAGGGCACTGGAATTTATCTGAATGAGCACCTGACAAAGAAAAATGGTGAAATTGCAAGAAGTGGCCGCATTCTCAGGAAAGAAAATAAGATTCAATCTACATGGACGAGACATGGCAAAGTCTACATGAAGCCAAATGGATCGGATCAAATGAAGCCAATATGGATTAAAAACGTGAAAGACTTGGAACAATTTAAATAACTTGTTGAATCAGGATAACAAATGGTATGTGGTCAATGAAAATGTATGGTACACATGGACATTAGGATTATGGATAATGTGTGGTTTTTTTAAGTTATATCGTACATTTTAGTACATTATTGATATTTTGGTTAAACTTCTTGGGAGGATGACTAATAATGAGTTTGACTTTTATATTTCTGACGAGGAAGAAAGCAGTATAGCTGGGCAAGAAGATATTCAAGACAGGATAAGCTGTAAGGAACTAAATTTAAGTTATTTAGAAATGAATGATGTTAAAGTAGGAGAATTTTGTAATGACATTGATCCAGAAATTAATTTAAGTGGATTACATAACATAAATGTTTCATATTACTCAGAGGATAGTTTTAAAAATGTGGATTTAAAGGGTTTTTCGCTTATTCATTTTAAAGGGGACGGCGTGGCGCAGTGGGAGAGTGGCCGTGCGCAACCCGAGGGTCCCGGGTTCAAATCCCACCTAGTACCAACCTCGTCACGTCCGTTGTGTCCTGAGCAAGACACTTCACCCTTGCTCCTGATGGGTGCTGGTTGGCGCCTTGCATGGCAGCTCCCTCCATCAGTGTGTGAATGTGTGTGTGAATGGGTAAATGTGGAAGTAGTGTCAAAGCGCTTTGAGTACCTTGAAGGTAGAAAAGCGCTATACAAGTACAACCCATTTAATAGTAGAAGTCTCAGGGCTAATTTTGAGAAGATACACGAGTGTTTGGAATCTTTAAAATCAACATTCCAAGCAATTGCCATCTCAGAGACATGGTTGACGGATGAAATTAATGATATGTTTATATTAGAAGGTTATGATTTTTATAATATAAATAGAAAAAATAAAAAAGGAGGCGGTGTTGCGTTCTATGTACAAAAAAAATATTACTGTGAAATTATCGACAGTCTAGTTATAGATGATGTTATGGAGAGTATGACTATAAAAATACAAATAAACAACGAATGTAGTGCATATTTGAGTTGTATTTATAGGACACCTGGGTCACATGTAGAGCTTTTCCATGACAGCCTACTAAAAGTACTTGGAAAACTAGCTAACAAGAAATGTGTCTTTGTGTGTGGAGATTTCAATTTTGATTTATTAAAATGGAGAACCCATAAACCAACTAATGACTTTATGAATGAAATGTTTACTTATGGTTTGCAACCAATAATTGATCAACCAAGTAGAATAACGCGAGAATCTGCTACCCTCATTGACAATATTTTTACAAATATCAATCAATCAGTCAATGGTTATTTATATAGCCCCAAATCACAAATGTCTCAAAGGACTGCACAAATCATTACGACTACAACATCCTCGGAAGAACCCACAAAAGGGCAAGGAAAACTCACACCCAGTGGACAGAGAGAATTCACATCCAGTGGGACGCCAGTGACAATGCTGACTATGAGAAACCTTGGAGAGGACCTCAGATGTGGGCAACCCCCCCTCTCTAGGGGACCGAAAGCAATGGATGTCGAGCGGGTCTAACATGATACTGTGAAAGTTCAATCCATAGTGGCTCCAACACAGCCGCGAGAGTTCAGTTCAAGCGGATCCAAGACAGCAGCGAGAGTCCCGTCCACAGGAAACCATCTCAAGCGGATCAGCAGCGTAGAGATGTCCCCAACCGATACAGGCGAGCGGTCCATCCTGGGTACCGACGAGCGGTCCATCCTGGGTCTCGACTCTGGACAGCCAGTACTTCATCCATGGTCATCGGACCGGACCCCCTCCACAAGGGAGGGGGGGACATAGGAGAAAGAAAAGAAGCGGCAGATCAACTGGTCTAAAAAGGAGGTCTATTTAAAGGCTAGAGTATACAGATGAGTTTTAAGGTGAGACTTAAATGCTTCTACTGAGGTAGCATCTCAAACTGTTACCAGGAGGGCATTCCAGAGTACTGGAGCCCGAACGGAAAACGCTCTATAGCCCGCAGACTTTTTTTGGGCTCAAGGAATCACTAATAAGCCGGAGTCTTTTGAACGCAGATTTCTTGCCGGGACATACGGTACAATACAATCGGCAAGATAGGATGGAGCTAGACCGTGTAGTATTTAGTAAAACCTTAAAGTCACATCTTAAGTGCACAGGAAGCCAGTGCAGGTGAGCCAGTACAGGCGTAATATGATCAAACTTTCTTGTTCTTGTCTAAAGTCTAGCAGCTAGTCTAGCAAAAGTCTGTAGTTATATCCATGACATAACTACAGGTGGAATACTCCTTAGTGACATCACAGATCATTTTCCAGTGTTTGTGAATATTCAAAGTATGATTGTAAATAATATAGCACATAAAACATTGTTCAAATTAACAAGATTAAGGACACCTGAAAGAATACAAGCATTTAAGAATGAGCTTTCAAAATGTTTCTGGGAAGGGGTGTATGTTGAAAATTGTAACGATTCATTCAGGGCATTTCTGTTTAAATGGTTAGAACTTTATAATACCTGCTGTCCAGTCGTGAAGTCCACACTAAAGAAAGTGAGTAAAAATAAGCCTTGGATGACGAAGGGTCTAGTAATGGCCTCCGATAGAAAAAATGTTCTGTATGATAGTTACTTAAAAAATAAAACTGAACAAAATGAAAGGGAGTATAAAATTTATAAAAATAAGTTGACTTCTATTCTACGAAAGCAAAAGAAAAGTTATTATAACGAGAAATTTGAAGATAGCAAAAATAATATTAAACAAACGTGGAACACAATCAACCAGGTTTTAGGTAATAGATGTAAAAATCATGAGACTCCGAGCTACTTTATAAATGATAATAATATAAAACTAAACAAAAAAGAAATGACAGTGGAAGAATTTAATGACTTTTTTGTTAATATGGGCCCTGCACTTGCAGAAAAAATACCTGTTTATGAGGACACAGGCTTGACTAAAAACACAATAAACCCTCATTTAAAATCAATGTTTTTGAGTGGAGTAACAGAAGTGGATATAATTCAAACAGTAAGATCCTTTAAAAGTAAAACATCTACAGACATACATCACATAGATATGGTCATTATTAAATCATGTATTCATTTAATTGCTAAGCCATTGGCTCACATACGTAATCAATCATTCCAGTGTGGGTACTTCCCAGATGATATGAAGATAGCAAAGGTTATTCCTGTTTTTAAAAACGGAAATAAGCATCTTATGGAAAATTATAGACCGATCTCAATACTCACTCAATTTTCAAAAATTTTAGAAAAGCTTTTTACAAAACAGTTAAATAATTTTCTGGAAAAAAACACCTTGCTTAAGCAGCAGCAGTATGGTTTTAGGGAAAATCGAACAACTACGTATGCAGTAATGCATATGCTAGAGGAGGTTAGTACTGCTAAGGATAATGATGAATTTACAATAGCCATCTATATTGATTTTAAAAAAGGCCTTCGATACCATTGACCACAGACAGTTAATAAATAAGTTGGATAAGTACGGCATCCGAGGGCCAGCTCTGTCCTGGATCAAGAGCTATCTAGAAAATAGAAAACAATGTGTTCAGGTGCATAATACAATATCTGGATTTAAAAATATAGTTTGTGGAATTCCTCAGGGTTCTATAATTGGTCCTAAGTTATTTAGAATTTGCATTAATGATTTTTGTGATGCATCAAGTTTCTTAACATGTTTTATGTTTGCTGATGATACAACTATCCTTTGTTCTGGAAAATCTTTTAATGAACTTTTGGTAAAAATAGAACAAGAAATGACAGTGCTTAAAAACTGGTTTGATATGAATAAATTATCACTTAATATTGCTAAAACTAAATTTATGATATTTGGTACCAAAACAGAGGTATCTAATGAAGTAAATATTAAAATAAATGGAGATAAAATTGAGCGTGTCTTTGATACAAAGTTTTTGGGAGTTATAATTGATTACAAATTATCATGGAGGCAACATGTAAATTATATAAAAACAAAAATATCAAAAACACTTGGTGTTTTGTATAAAACTAAAGAATTACTTAATTATAATTCTTTGTTAACAATTTATTATACTTTGATACTTCCATACATGACATACTGTGTAGAACTCTGGGGAACCACTTTTAAAACCATAACTAATGATATTGTTTTGCTGCAAAAAAAAAGCTGTACGGCTAATAAACAAAGCAGGATATTATGACCATACCCATCCATTATTTGTTAAATCAAAACTTATGACATTTCAAGATATTGTTTATTATAAAATAACACAGATAATGTTCAAAGCAAAAATAAATACTCTTCCAGAAGGAATTCAAAAATACTTTTCTCTACAGACCAGCAAATACAATACAAAAGTTTATTTTACCAAAAGCAAGACTAGTGGTTAAACGTGAGATGTTTATCTGTTCTCGGTGTTAATTTGTGGAATTCTGTTGGTAAAGAAATAAAAATGAGTGACTCAGTATTTAATTTAAAAAAAAACATGTCACAATGTATTTTAAAAAGTTATGTGAACTAGAAATGTATGTTTGTTTGGTTAAATGTTGTATTTAGAAGGTATGTATGTTTATCTATTTACAAAAAAGTGTATGTGTGTAGGTACATATTTTTGTATTGTTTGTTGGGGGGCAGCTTGAATGTGGATGCTGAATGACTATATTTCTTTTTGTGTTGCAGAATTATTACAAAAGGTAACTTAATTAAATGTAAAAAATTTATGTTGGGCATATAAGCTTTTTTGCTTCTGCCTGTTTCAGTCATGTTATTCATTTTTGAATTGTGATCTATGTTTGAATATGTTTTTGTTAGACTGAAAATAAACTGAAACTGAAACTGAACTGAACTGAGATAATGTCTGCAGGAACTTACCACAGAAATAATATGCAGCTCATTTTTATTTGACAATTTTGGAAATATCTTGTGTGACATCATGCACAAAAGTGCACTTTATTTGTTTTCAAATAGTGTATTGGCGTTCTGTACACAAAGTGCACTTTAATTTAGGGTTTTTTTGATATGTCATCTTCGTGACTTCATGCACAAAAGTGCACTAATTGCTTCTTTTAAAATGTCTCTGACAAATTTGCACTTTCTTTTTTGGAAATGACATGCATGTCCATGCCACTGCTTAATAACTGTTTAATGAATACAGTTTTGTTAAATTGACTTAGTTGGGATTTCCCTCTCTGCGTGAAAGTTTAAAATGAGCATATATTAATACAGTATGAACAATAATGTTTTCATGTAGATTATATGCATCAAGTGTTCATTCAAGGCTAAGGCAAAAATATTGCGATATGTATCGTGACATGCCCCAAAAATATTGACATATTAATAAAAGGCCATATCGCCCAGCCCTAGTTGCACATGACTGCAATCTGTAGCACCTATTGTATTGGGTAAGCCAGCAACTGCATTAAGGTCATTATTTATGTCATTTACTTCTCCTCGAGTACGTGGGAACTGGATATCCTTCCCCATCCTGCGTGACATAGCATCCGACACTTGAAACAGCACTACGGAAGAAAGTACTCTTGGAGATGCCGGCCCCAATTGCGACTGTTTGCAGGATCCAGGTGCGAATTGTTGGATAAACTATTTCCAAAGGAAATAAAGAAGGACTCCTTTTAGTAACTGATTCCAAATCAGCCCTTAATTCAGACATTAACTCAAAAATCACATTATTGGAATGACTATGTCCCTATTACGCACTGAAAATGATTTCTCTCCGTCAACTCTCATTCCGTTGATGCCTTCTTCTCGCTACAATGACAGCAGCCATCTGTGCATAAAGCAGACTGCACCTGGCTTTTAGACGTTCTAAATAAAGACGCTAACTAAGGCGCCGCGATCACTTTTTAGTTTAGTAAATCAGGCTGTACGTGCATAATATATTTGCATTTTCTTCTCCCAGTATTGTGGGTGTTGTGGTGATGAGCATATATCTTGCAAACTAATGAAGTCAAAGATGCAAAACGGATGGCACATTTTCGTTTTGCTGTTAACAGACGCAATCCACTTTGCAAACGTTTTATAGATCAGCTTTGCATGTGCTATCAAGTTTGCACGTGTTTTGGTAAATGCAAACCTCTTGTAAATCAGGCCTAATATTCTTCTGGGTACTCGGGACTGAATTTTAGCGGAGCCCTAAAGGTCATCAAAAAAAAAAATCTGTATATTGTATTGGTTTTAAAGCAGAAAATATCGAAATGGCTCTAAGTGTATTTTTTGGTGTGCGGCCCGGAATGGAAAAAGTTTGACCCTGTCATGTGGTTGTCTTATATCACTGTGCTCTATCTACTGCTGCAGTATCAGTTGTCGTGGGCAAAGTTCACTGGTAATTTGACCTACTTACTTTATTGATTACAATAAGAAGACATCAGAAAATAAAACCCACAAAATATGGTAGTTTGTACTTATTTAAGGACACAACAGTATGAATTGTAGTAACATACATATTAACAAATATTCTTTGCATGTTTGTCTATGAACAGCAAATTGAAAAAGCAGAGTCAATGTGAAGGTGACAAGCTGGCTAAGCAGAGCCGAGTCACACCACAGGTTCTAAGTACTTTTTAATTGATGTGCCAGCTGCTTTCCATGTTTAGCTGGGGCTATCTTATCTTGATCCCGATGGCAGGAAGGAGCAAGTAACCCTGGAGTTTGTTTCCAGAGAGAAGATGATAATATGCATCTGAGACCCGCAGCGTGTTTCTGCGAACCACTAAGTGGTAACCACCGACAATTCTCAAAAGAATAAGAGTCATTTCACATCCCCTAGCTTTATGTATTAAAATGAGTATTTTAAATAATAAGCTGCAAAGTGGTGTACACAGTATGGCAACGCCTGAGTAGAAACACTGCAGCAACGACAACGTGGTCCAAAACACACGTAGCATAGCAGAAAACCTGCATTGATCCGGCGATTAGCAAACCCTGCAGCTCAACTTAAATAGTGCTGATTAATAATTAAACCTCTGCGCCACTCGTACACAGCAAAGCTGCTGCCTACGGTCCATAACAGAAAATGGAAAATGCAAAACTAGAGATGGAAAGGAAATAACACAACAATGGAAAGCAAGACTATAAGATCAAACCTGAATGATGTAATAGGTTTTGGTTGGCAATAAACATATATTATGTTGAATATATACAATTGTATCCTATCATTCATTTTTCTGTGTCTATAAAACAGGACCGATGAGCATATTTTGAACAAAGTTGCAAATGGTGATTAATCATTAGGAATCCATTTGAAAACTGCGACTAATCTGTATTGACAGCCCTAATACAGACACTGTTCACTGACCCTGGTTCTTCTTACCTTTGTGTTCACAGATCTTTAGAAGAGCCGACAAAGATGGTGAGTGGATTTATTGATTCATAACACTCAATTTTGGAATACAGTATGCTTTCATTGACATTGCTCTGTTGTTTGGGCAGAATATTCACATATAGAACTGAAACAAAGATAAGACTTTGCAAAAGGAACGAGTTAACAAACAAAAACAGATACAATACCACATGTATTGAGATATTAAAAAGCACATGCCAAGTATTGATTACGTTCTCTACTGTTTCTGACTGTAGTTACTGACAGTGGTTTTCTGAAGTGTTCCTGAGCCCATGTGGAGATATCCTTTACACCATGGGTGTCAAACTCTGGCCCGCGGGCAAAATTTGGCCCGCCGTGTAATTTCGTTTGGCCCCTTGAGGCAATATCAAATTAACATTAGAGCTGGTCCGCAGGTATTATACAACGGCAGTGGCGCTGTATCACCCCATTCGCCGCTAATACTCATACTCGCTAACCCTCCCGATTTTCCCCGGAGACTCCCAAATTTCAGTGGCCCTCCCCAACCATTCCCCCGGATTTCTCAAGATTTCCACCCAGACAACAATATTGGGGGCGTGAGATGAACGCACTGCCTTTAGCGTCCTCGACAACCTTTCGTCGTGTCTGCTTTTCCTACACAGAAACAGCACGACGGCCCAGTCACATAATGTATGCGGCTTATACACACACACACACACACACACACACACACACACACACACACACACACACACACACATGTGAATACAAAGCATACTTGATCAACAGCCATACAGGTCACACTGAGGGTGGCCATGTAAACAACTTGAACACTGTTACAAATATGCACCACACTGTGAACCCACACCAAACAAGAATGACAACCACATTTCGGGAGAACATCTGCACCGTAACACAACATAAACACAACAGAACAAATACCCAGAACCCCTTGCAGGGCTACAATACACCCTCTGCTACGACCAGACCCCGCCCACCTCAGGTTGCCTCAGCTCAAAGCCTGAGCCCCGACATTAATGAACTAGCATCCAAGAAAAAGATGCCAGGTATCTGGATTGGGTACATCAGCTTAGATCAGTGTGTCGCAAACTGAGCAGTAAAAAGTCCTGAGTGGTTTATTCATTCGTTGTTATTTCATTTTCAAATGTATTAGCCTGTGGAAAAAGTTAATGCTGATATTCTCCTCAGAAGGCTGCAAAAAGAAAAGAGGCATACCATTTTGTATTAAAATTTGATTTACTATGCCATTGATGTTTTTTCGTTTATTTTGTGAAAGTTGATTTTGCACTATTAAGTTATATAAGCGTTGCTTGTTCCATATTCAGTGTTAAAGCAAATCATTGTAGCAAACTTGAGCAATAATTAATGTTTTAGTCATGCACTTTCTCTTGCTACTTCAAGGCTTGAATGTTTGATTAATTCATTATTATTTTATTTTCACATTTATTATCAGCCTGTGGAAACACATTCATTTTGATATTTACCTCAGAAGGTAAATATTTATTTAAATTTTATTTGATATGCCATAGATATTTTTTAATTAGTATTATTATTATTATTATTATTTAAAACTCAATTTTGCATGTCACTATAAAGTTATATGAGCCTTGCTTGTTCAATAGTCAATGCAAAACTTGTTTGGGTCCCTACTAAAAGGTTAATTTGTTCAACCCTGGCCTGCGGATTTGTTCAGTTTTTAATTTTGGTCCACTCTGTATTTGAGTTTGACACCCCTGCTTTACACACTGATGTCGCTTTTTGATGCAGTACCGCCTGAGGGATCAAAGGTCCGTAATATAACCGCTTACGTGCAGTGATTTCTCCAGATTCTCTGAACCTTTTGATGATATTACTGACCGTAGATGATGAAATCCCTAAATTCCTTGCAATAGCTCCTTGAGTAATGTTGTTCTTAAACTGTTCAACAATTTGCTCACACATTTGTTCACAAAGTGGTGACCCTCGCCGCATCCTTGTTTATGAATGACTGAGCGTTTATGGTAGCTGCTTTTATACCCACTAATGGCACCCACCTGTTCCCAATAAACCTGTTCACCTGTGGGGTGTTCCAAATAAGTGTTTGATGAGCATTCCTCAAATGTCTCAGTCTTTTTTGCCAGATTTTTTGAAACATGTTGCAGGCATCAAAATCCAAATGAGCTAATATTTGCAAAAAATTAAGTTTTCTAGTTTAAACGTTAAGTATCTTGTCTTTGCAGTCCATTCAATTGAATATAGGTTGAAAAAGATTTGTAAATCACTGTATACTGTTTTTATTTACAATTTACACAACGTGCCAACTTTTTAAAGTATTGTTGAATACTTTAATATACACATTTAATTATAAAGACGTTCTAAAAATGTTACGTAGCAACTGTCAGACTTGTCCCTGACAGTTTGGCTATGTTTTACTTTTCCCTCTGCATTTGTCTTTGTTTCCTGTCAGTGGTTTTATTTTGTCTTTATTTCCTGTTTGTTTCTCTGAGTGCTGTGTCCCCTCAGCTGTGGCTGATTGGCACCTGGCCACACCTGGTGTCAATCAGCCAGCTGCTATTTAGACCTGTTTTCTCCTCCAGTCAGTGCTGGATTACTGTCATGCCGTGCCGTGTCAATGTCACCACTGCCTGTCCATGTCATTATGACTTATCGTTGTAGCTGAGCCTACTTCTGTTCGCTCTGTTCATGCCATAGTCCCGTCGTGTCACGGTAAGTGTTTTTGTTCTTAGCTAAGTTTGTTATCCTTTTGTTTGTACCCTTTTGGTTTGTTCTTGTTTTAGTGTTTAATTAAATCATGTTTTCTTACTCAAGGCCTGCCTCCTTCTCTGCATCTTGGGGTTCGTCAACAACTAACCCTGACAGAATAATCTAGCCAAATTCGAACCCCACAGAGATGTCTATGGCGGAGAGGCTTAATTTAGCTTTAAAACTGATGGCCAAATAGAGGAAAAACTAAAACATAACCAAACTGTCTGACAGCAACTCTAAATGGGATTGTGGCAAAGTGGAAGCATTTTAAACCACAGAAAATCTACCTCAACTGGGACCAATAAGACTGCAAATTTCAGCAGTGCACAGTGTGTAAAACACATACAAGAACACTTATATTGAGACATTAAAAAGCACATGCCAAGTATTGATTACGTTCTTTTCTTTTAGAAACTCAAGGAGAAACTCAAACTACAGCTATCACTTTTATTGCTGTTTTTTCTTTTCATAACTAAGGGAGTAAGATGCCAACAAACTATAGTACAAAGCTCTCAGAAAAAAAATATATTTTCTACACAAAAAATATTTGTCCTCTCCAAACGAGAGCATCTTCGCAGTGTTTGTCCCAGTGTTCCTTTTATAGGTAAACGTCATAAAGGCACAGAAGAGATTGCTTTGGGCCCTCTACAGTTTTCTTAAGACCTCCTGTCTAATGTTGTTTTGTTGATTCTGTCGTCTACCTGTTGCTGTGTATTCCTGAAAGGCAATGGTGACGAGGGCTGCCAACACAAGTCTGGGTATCTGGGCCCAAACTTTCTCTGGGAATTGATGGAATGTATACCGGTACATATACTTGTCGCTCACATAGAAACAATCAGCCAGCTGCATCTTCTTTGTACTTGGTGACGATGATAGTTGCTGTTACTGTGTGGACACAGAGATGTCCATGTCTGTTAATGGCATGTTCCTGTTGATTAGTACACTAACAACCTTTATAGCAACAGCAAGAGGTAGACATATTGTCCGAGGTTTCCTCCCAATATCTGACATTGTTTACATGCTGTTGCATTTTTGGTGTATCTTTTGTATGTGTCCATGTCTTACTGGGTGAGCGTGACTCCTGTGATGATTTTTTTCACAATTATGAATCTTTGATCTGAGACAGCAAAAAAAACCCTAACAGACTGTACCTAACTTTTAATGAGCGAAAACGAACAGAAAGTAGTACAATTTGTAATATCTGTGTGTGTGTGTGTGTGTGTGTGTATACTGTATATATATATATATATATATATATATATATGTATATATATATATATATATATATATATATATATATGTTCGTATATATATATGTATGTGTATATATATATATATGTATGTGTATATATATATATGTATGTGTATATATATGTGTGTGTGTGTGTGTGTATATATGTATGTATGTATGTATACATACACATATATATATATATACATATATATATATATATATACATATATATATATATATATATATATATATATATATATATATATATATATATATATATATATATGTATGTGTGTGTATATATGTATGTATGTATATATATATATCTGGGATCTTTCTGTGTGGAGTTTGCATGTTCTCCCCGTGAATGCGTGGGTTCCCTCCGGGTACTCCGGCTTCCTACCACTTCCAAAGACATGCACCTGGGGATAGGTTGATTGGCAACACTAAATTGGCCCTAGTGTGTGAATGTGAGTGTGAATGTTGTCCGTCTATCTGTGTTGGCCCTGCGATTGCCCTTCCGCCCGATTGTAGCTGAGATAGGCACCGGCGCCCCCCGCGACCCCAAAGGGAATTAGCGGTAGAAAATGGATGGATATATGTATATAAACACATACAGAGTGGTGGTCAAAAGTTTACATACACTTGTAAAGAACATAATGTCATGGCTGTCTCTTGAGTTTCCAATCATTTCTACAACTCTTATTTTTTGGGGGGGTTAAAGTGACTGGAGCACATACTGTTCGTCACAAAAAACATTCATGAAATTTGGTTCTTTTATGAATTTATTGGGGGTCTACTGAAAATGTGACCACATCTGCTGGGTCAAAAGTATACATACAGCAATGTTAATATTTGGTTACATGTCCTTTGGCAAGTTTCACTGCAATAAGGTGCTTTGGTAGCCATCCACAAGCTTCTGGTTTATTTTTTGACCACCGCCTCTTGACAAAATTGGTGCAGGTCCGCTAATTTGTTGGTTTTCTGTCGTGGACTTGTTTCTTCAGAATTGTCCAAACGTTTAAGTCAGGACTTTGGGAAGGCTATTCTAAAACCTTAATTTTAGCCTGATTTAGCCATTCTTTTACCACTTTTGACATGTGTTTGGGGTTATTGTCCTGTTGGAACATCCAACTGCGCCCAAGACCCAACCTCAGGGTTGATGATTTTAGGTTGTCCTGAAAACAGTAAACTAAAAAGTAAAATGATAATAGTTTTGAGAAAATGATATAACATTCCATCTATTGTTACACCCAAAAAGGTGTTAATTGTACACTTACAATGTTTACTTTGTCTATTTGTATTTGTGTTTGACTTTCTCTTTTGTTATTATCGAATAGCGTTGTTTTGGTTTTGATTAGTCAAACCATCTTTTAAATTTGTTAATTTTTATGTTATTTGTATGAGCAAATAACACTAACTTTAAGCCCTTTGTAACTTAAAAAATGTCATGTATATAAGCCCAGAACAATTGTGGTCCAAGTATTTATCGCTGGGGTACGAAGCCGGCGCCGTTTCTGTGTGTTGTTGTGTGCATAGCAGAGTTTTAACTTGCACTTACAGATGTAGCGACAAACTGTAGTTACTGACGGTGGTTTTCTGAAGTGATCCTGGGCCCATGTGGTGATATCCTTTACACACTTTTGTCACTTTTGACGCAGTTTCGCCTGAGGGATCCAAGGTCTGTAATATCATCGCTTACGTGCAGTGATTTCTCTGGATTCTCTGAACCTTTTGATGATATTACAGACTGCAAATGGTGAAATCCCTAAATTCCTAGCAACAGCTCGTTGAGAAACTGTTTGACGATTTGCTCACGCCTTTGTTCACAAAGTGGTGACCCTCGCCCCATCCTTGTTTGTGAATGACTGAGCATTTTATGGAAGCTGCTTTTTATCCCCAATCATGACACCCACCTGTTCCAAATTAGCCTGTTCACCTGTGGGATGTTCAAAATAAGTGTCTGATGAGCATTCCTCAACTTTTTTAGTTTTTTCTGCCACACCAAGTTTTCCAGTTCGAATGTTATGTATCTTGTCTTTGATGTCTATTCAACTGAATATAGTTTGAAAATTATATGCAAATCATTATATATGTTGTTTTTATTCATGAGTTACACAACGTGCCAACGTTTTAAAGCATTATTAAATACTTCAGTTTACTCATATAATTACAAAGACCTCCTAAAAATGTTCATAGCAACTGTAAATGGGATTGTGGCAAAGTGGAAGCATTTAAAACCACAGAAAGTCTACCACAGCCGGGCCCATTATGACACAGTACAGAGTAAGACTGCATATTGCAGCAGTGCACAGTGTGGTAAAGTTGGCTGACTGGCTCAATAACAGCTGAGTTACAGTCCTGCTCTGACATTAATATCAGCACTGAGTTATGTGGCTTTATAGAATATGTGTGTTTTCAGCTAAACAGCAAAATGCGTGTTTTTACGACACCACATCTAATGCCAACAATTGACTATTCTGTAGTTTTTGTTGCTGCAGTTTACCAGATTTTGAGCATGTTGGGACAGTGATTTACAGAGGCGATAGTTTAGAACAGGGGCGCTCACACTTTTTCTGCAGGCCAGCTACTTTTCAATTGACCAAGTCGAGGAGATCTACCTCATTCCTATTTATAATTTATGTTTATTTATTTATGAAAGAGACATTTTTGTTAACAAGTTAATGGTGTTTAATGATAATACAAGCATGTTTAACACACATAGATTCCTTTCTTTCATGAAGACAAGAATATAAGTTGGTGTATTTGATTCTGATGACTTGCATTGATTGGAATTAGACAGTGGTGCTGATAACGTCCGCATTTTCAAATGGAGGAAAAAAAAAAAGTCCTCCTTTCTGTCCAATACCACATGAAAGTGGTTGGATTTGGCATCTCATTTGTCCAACTTGCATACTTGTTTTTAAACACTTGAGTAGCATATGTGTGTGGCCCTTTAATGTCTGGCAGCAGGTGAGTGACGTCAGTGAGAGTGCGGGTGGGCAAGCAAGTGAGAAAGCGGTCGCTGAGGGCGGGGGAGAAATACATTGGCATCAAACTCCGTAGCTTGCTAGCTTGTGCACGCTAGCTTTCTGAGACTCTTATTTTGTTAGCACAGGCAGGATGAAACAGGTCTTTTATGGTGAAGACAGGAACTGTGCAGTCGGTCTTTAGAGTTTTGACAGTAGGTACGGAGTCTCTAGAAATAAAATGTGTTTCTCTGCGTCCGCCCTGTTAGTGATTTTTTTCTTAAATATGAGCTCGCAGCAGCCAGCGTCATCTCACAAGATCCTCGGGTGCCGAGAATGTCAAACAACTGACGAAAGTGAAGTCTTGGTATGATTGATGATTGCTCATTTTTATGTCTATTTTTTAATGCCTGGCTTGAGATCGACTGACACACCCTCCGAGATCGACCAGTCGATCGCGATCGACGTAAGGGACACCCCTGGTTTACAATATTGTGCTTTTGTCATTGAGCAGTTTGACCCTCAGGCATTGCAAGTATTGCTGCCTTCTGCTTTTCCACTTTAGATTTTCTCTTTACCCTCCTTTCTGTTATCCCCTTTTTCAATTTGTCTGTTATTGTATGAGTATAACGTTTTTTAAAGGGGAAATGCACTTTTTTTTGTTGTTGTTGCTTATCGTTCTCAATTATTATGAAAGACATAATGATGGGTATTTTTTATGTGTTCAAATTGGAAATACCGTATTTCCTTGAATTGCCGCCGGGGCACTAATTGATTTTAAAAAAAAACTATTCTCACTCCTTCGCTTACCAAAGGCATGCGGTAAAAGTAAGAGTGCGCTAATTATTTTAAAACCTCTTCTCACTCCGGTACTTACCAAAGGCATGCAGTAAAAATTTGAGTGTGATGTAAGCTTGGACCTTAAATCCTACTGAATAGCTCTTCATCTCCTTCCCTTTATGCGATTTGGAATTACCGGTATTGAAATCAGCCTCCTCTATTTTGAAAATGATGACAGGGGAAGTGTCACTTGTGACGTCACGAGTTTGACCAGGCGGTAATACTAAGCATGCGCTAATTATCTTGGGAAGAGAGTTTGACCCGGCAGTAATTCAAGGCAGGCGCATACTATATGCCCGGCGGCAATTCAAGGAAATACGGTACATGCGTTTCAAATTCTGCTTACAATGGTGCCTATGGGAGCCGCTCTATTCTGCCTATTAAGCCCTTAAAAAAATGTACTGTATATCCCATTCAAACCGTGAAATGTAAATGGAATATTGTTGGCAGTTTTTGAATGGTTATTTATTCGATTTAATGGGGGGAAATCGAGGACCTCCCATTGGCTCTGCTGTAAGCAGACTTTTATTTATTTTTTTATTTACGAGTTAGAATGCATTAAAAAAATACATCCGTCGTCATTCAGTTAAGGTAAAGTACCAATGATTGTCACACACACACTAGGTGTGGTGAAATTTGTCCTCTGCATTTGACCCATCCCCTTGATCACCCCCTGGAAAGTGAGGGGAGCCGTGGGCAGCAGCGGTGCCGCGCCCGGGAATCATTTATGGTAATTTAACCCCCAATTCCAACCCTTGATGCTGAGTGCCAAGCAGGGAGGCAATGGGTCCCATATTTTCATAGTCTTTGGTATGACTCGACCGGGATTTGAACTCACGACCTACCGATCTCAGGGCGGACACTCTAACCATTAGGCCACTGAGTAGGTCATGTCTTTCATAATGATTGTGAACATAGGCAACATTTTTTGGAATTGTAACAGCTGTGTGTGTGTGTGTGTGTGTGTGTGTGTGTGTGTGTGTGTGTGTGTGTGTGTGTGTGTGTGTGTGTGTGTGTGTGTGTGTGTGTGTGTGCGTGCGTGCGTGCGTGCGTGCGTGCACACAATATATATATATATATATATATATATATATATATATATATATATATATATATATATGGGAGCAGGTGGGTAAAGTGCCTTGCCCAAGGACACAGCGGCAGTGACTAGAATGGCGGAAGCGGGAATCGAACCTGCAACCCTCAAGTTGCTGGCAGGGCCACTCTACCAACCGAGAAGGGTTCGGTGAATGCGCAAATGAAACTGGTGGGGTTCGGTACCTCCAACAAGGTTAAGAACCACTGCTCTAGAGCCATAGGTTCCCTACCCATGCCCTAAATGGATATGGAGGGAAAAAAATGTTTTGCGAGATCTCACAAAAGCATTTTTTCCTATGTCAGTGAACCGGAAGTAAGGCAGACACAGCGATGGTCAACCAAAAAGTGAAACAGACACAGCGATGGAGGAGCCTACCTATTATTTGTGGGAAAAGTTTATTGATTTGTATTTTAGTTTTGGCCTAACATAAAGACTTCAAATCATGTTATCGTCCCACAACAGAGAACAGATGATGGGTAGGTTCCCGCTTCTCCATCGCTGTGTCTGTTTTACTTCCTGTTTACTGAAATAGGAAAAAAAAACTTTTACGAGATCTCGCAAAAAGTATCGTGAGACCTCGCAAAAAGTATTGCGGGATATCGCAAATGATGAGTACTCCATCCAACCATTTTCTACCGCTTGTCCCCTTTTAGGGTTGTGGGGGTGCTGGAGCCTATCTGCGATACTTTCAATCAATCAATCACTGTTTATTTATATAGCCCTAAATCACAAATGTCCCAAAGGACTGTACAAACCACTACGACATCCTCGGAAGAACCCACACAAGGGCAAGGAAAACTCACACCCAGTGGGCAGGGAGAATTCACATCCAGTGGGACGCCAGTGACAATGCTGATTATGAGAAACCTTGGAGAGGACCTCAGATGTGGGCAACCCCCCCCCGAAAGCAATGGATGTCGAGCGGGTCTAACATGATACTGTGAAAGTTCAATCCATAGTGGCTCCAACACAGCCGCGAGAGTTCACTTCAAAGCGCATCCAAGACAGCAGCGAGAGTCCCGTCCACAGGAAACCACCTCAAGCGGAGTCGGATCAGCAGCGTAGAGATGTCCCCAACCGATACACAGGTCCATCCTGGGTCCCGACTCTGAACAGCCAGTACTTCATCCATGGCCATCGGACCACAAGGGGGGGGGGGACAGAGGAGAAAAAGAAAAGAAGCGGCAGATCAAGTGGTCTAAAAAGGAGGTCTATTTAAAGGCTAGAGTATACAAATGAGATTTAAGGTGAGACTTAAATGCTTCTACTGAGGTAGCATCTCGAACTGTTACCGGGAGGGCATTCCAGAGTACCAGTATCAGTACCAGTATACCGTGCAACCCTAATGGTGACAGTGTGTATAGCCGATGTTGCTTTTACGTGGTCCAAGGATTGCTGAGGGCCTTTTTTGTGCGTTTTCTCAGTCACATGAAAGAGAACATTGCTTCTGTGTCTCACAATGCCGCATAAAACAACTGCTTTTAACAGCATTTATTTGACTGCATGTTATTGTTGGATGTGTGCATCGCACGATAACATGAAAATACTTGACAGGAATACTTCATCCTCTTGTTTCTTCAGTCATAATGGTTCCGTCTTTTTCGTCAGGGTATAGCGGCCAATCCAACTTTGTACCTATGTGTCCATGCTGATAAAAAATCCATTATTAAAATGTTCTGGGCAAATAAATATGGAACTATTCATGTTATAAGCGTCAGAGCAGATAAGAGGGCACGAGACAACAGCCTTACAGCCGACAGCATGTACTAGAAATGATAACACTGTGACTTCAGAAATGGCCCACTGCTAAAAGCAAAACACCGCTTTCCGGAAAGGCTAAGCTTTGGTATTGTTTGACACAAATATTAGACTTAGACTTAGTGTTGTGTCTTTTGCGAACGATTCGTTCGAACGAACACATCTTTTGAGTGAACGTAATGAACCGAATCACTTCATGAACTGATTCATTCCTTTCTCAGTTCAGTTGAGCTCCGCCGCGACCATGCCGGTATGAGTGGAACAGGCGCATTCTGTAACTCACTGAACCCTCGACGCAGCCAGCTACTCATCATGTGGGCGGGGGGAGGGACTGAGCGAACGATTTGTACACGCGGTTTAACAACATGAATCACTCAGTGAACGACAACGCTCTCGCTCTAAAGACTCGCGAACCTACTGACACAATTAACACGGTGAACGAATTTTTTGAACGAATCAATTTAAGGAACTGATTCTAGTGATTCAGTACAGTCAAAAGAACTGCCGATCCCATCACTACTTAGACTTAGACAAACTTTAATGATCCACAAGGGAAATTGTTCAACAGAGTAGCTCAGTTACAATGATGGAAAGTGTAAGGATGGAAAGGACAATGCAGGTATAAATAGACTAAATATAGCGATATAAAATATAACATATATGCGAATATATACGAGTATATACTTAATGTGTACAGTATATTATATATACAGATGTAATATGTCTATAACATATACTGTATACAATATATACCAATTACCATGTCCAATATTACAGTATATGTGGCAAAATAGAGAGTAAATCCAGCAGAAAATAGAAAATAAACATTAAAAACAAAAAGAAGTAGCTGACATAGAAGGTGTGAGGTAATAGGCAGATACCATCTATTGCTGTATGGGGAGTGATTATACAGCTGGATGGAGTGCGGAATGAAGGAGTTCTTGAATCGCACAGTGCGGGAAGGAAGCTGAAGGAGCCTGTTGGAGTACGAACTCCGCTGTCCCTCAATTGTCTGGTGGAGTGGGTGGGCGGGATTGTCCATGATGGCCAGCAGTTTGTCCAGTGTCCTCCTGACCCTCCATGACACAAACACCTCCAACTGCGAGCCAACAGTTTGGCCGGCTTTCCGGATCAGTTTATCAATCCGCTTTTGAGTCCCTTTTGCTGGTGCTGCTCCCCCAACAAACCACTGCAAAGTGCAGGGCACTCGCCACAACCGACTGATAAAAGATCTCCAACAGCTTGATGCACACATTAAAGGACCTAAGCTTCCTCGGGAAAAAGAGTCTGCTCATGCCCTTTTTGTAAACATCATTGCAGTTGTCCTTCCAGTCCAGTCACTTTTCTGTTCAAATGGACTACCAGTTACTTATACTGCCCCACTACTGCCACCTCCCGGCCCTGGATCTTGATGGGCTCCACCGGGGTCATACTCTTCCTGAAGTCGATGACCAGCTCCTTGGTCTTGTCCACATTAAGGACCAGATGGTTCGCCTGAGACCACTCCACAAAGTCCAAAAATATCCAACAGTTTATAGCTTACAGTCGGCAGAAAACGGTATATCTGATCTAATGTGACAGCCCCCAATGCAGATTTGCCACTGCTATTATCTTCTCATGAGCAGCTGTACTGTAGATGGAATGCTTCTCTCTCTACACTCCTGCTGTGTTGTGGTTGTTCCTGACTGCACATCTTCTCTTTGATAGCACTCTCTTCGCTGCTGGTGCAGAAAAACAGCGTCAAAAGAGAAGGGGGTTTTGCTGTTGCGGGAAAGGAGTGCTATCATGAGGAAACTTTGATGTATAGAAATCAGAGTGGGAAGGAAAAACCAGCGAGGAGCTAACGTTATCTCCCTTCTCTTGGGAGAAGCTTTGGTTACTGTTTTAATGAGGGGGGGGGGGGGGGGGCAGGGATGCTACAAGGAAGAAAATTGTTCAAAAAAAAGAAGGGATGAAGGTACATAGTAGGAGTGGCACAGAGGGAAGCCAGAAATGACAAAAAATGGAAAAAGAAATAAGTAATGTGAAGAGAAAGATAAGAGTATAATAATTAGATACATGGATTTAATTTAAATACCGTATTTTACAGAGTGTGACCGGTAGATGGCAGTCAAACATAAGAGATAAGCGTAGGCTGCACTGTGATAAACAATATGTCTCAAGTAAACAACACCAACATTTTAAATTTTCCATTGAAAATATAGACCTTTACATACGGTGCTCAAAAATCTATGAAAATGTTTTAATATGACTTTGGTAAGCTATGAAGCCGCACCGTTTGGTTTGTCGGCACATTGAACATACGAGTATTATTATTGTGTCTGTATGAGGTAAGACATATCTGGTGTTTTATGGTACCTTCTGGTACCTGCTGATCTGTATTTGAGATCTGCATGAATCCTGAAAAATCGTGCGCATCTGCGCCGACGCCGTAGTCTATTATCTTCTTGTTATGGGACATTCATTCTCCACTGTTGCCATTTCTGATATAAAGTAGTGTAAAGTTCTTACTTGTATCTGTCAGTAAAGTCGCCATGAAAGCGCTAAAACATACAGGTGTAGTGAGTTTACATTATTCACCCAAGAAACATTAGTTATTAGAGTTCCAGTCGGACGGTTTTTCACGGGACACACTTCTGGTGGTGTTGTTTCCGGATGAGGAGATGCTGCTCTGTTATTGATTTAAGTCAAGTCTGAATGTCATTAAAACAGTTAGCTCCATCTTTTGACACTTCTTCCACTCCCGTCCTTGCACGCTACACCGCTACAACAAGGATGACGGCGAGAAGACACTGCCGAAGGTGAGCCACGTAAATAAGACCGCCCACAAAACGGCACATCCGCAAGCGACTGTCAGAAAGCGACTTGAAGATTATCTGTAAAACATAATCTATGCAACATTTTGACCAAAGAACCACCATTACATGTTATGTAGACCACAAGGAAGTGTTTTACATTTAGAAAAAAAAAATACTCCTTTAATGCGCCCTATATGCCGGTGCGTCTAAAAAAGATATACAATAGACCATTTATCACCAGTGCGCCTTATAATCTGGTGCGCCCTATGGTCTTGAAAATATGGTACTCTTTCTGTTGTGGACAGTGTTAGGAGTAATAACCAAGGGGTAATTGAATTAATTACCTTCTCAAATGCAACAACACCATTATCGTTACCAGAAGTGATATATGGCGTGATAATATTACAGCATCCTCTTTGCACAATCACACAGTACTTCCTCATTTTGCACTCCGCTTGGGATGGTTTCCTGCTGGCTCCGCTGTGAACGGGACTCTCGCTGCTGTGTTGGATCCGCTTTGGACTGGACTCTCGCGACTGTGTTGGATCCATTATGGATTGAACTTTCACAGTATCATGTTAGACCCGCTCGACATCCATTGCTTTCCTCCTCTCCAAGGTTCTCATAGTCATCATTGTCACCGACGTCCCACTGGGTCATTATTGTCACCGATGTCCCACTGGGTGTGAGTTTTCCTTGCCCTTATGTGGGCCTACCGAGGATGTCGTGGTGGTTTGTGCAGCCCTTTGAGACACTAGTGATTTAGGGCTATATAAGTAAACATTGATTGATTGATTGATTGACCAATCACAGACCCAGGGTGCGGAACGTCAAACATCAACACAAAACTTGCAATTTCAGGATGGAAGTACAAGCACGTCTTTGTCATTTATGTAAAAGGCAAGGTTTTGTCACAGAGCAAAGTCATTATCTGTGTATGTTTCCAACACTGATGAGGAAACATGGACCAATCTTGATGGGAGGAGTATTGTATACATTTTAACGATACCACTACAAAATCAATACTTTAAAAAATGGAAAACATGCACAACAAGAAAAAACATAGGCTTTTTATTTGTATCGAGTTTTATGATGACATGAATTCATTTACGTGGACCCCGACTTAAACAAGTGGAAAAACTTATTCGGTTGTTACCATTCAGTGGTCAATTGTACGGAATATGTACTGTACTGTGCAATCTACTAATCAAGTTTCAATGATACTAAAGTTGCACAGACTAGTAATTAAAATGTTTCAATTATATAGTATAAATGATACCTAAGTACTGTAATACAGTCGAAAATCCACAACTAATCGTCATAATCATTAGGAAAATACCGAACATAGCATACATGCATAAAAAGGACTTGCTTGTCAATACTCATAATTCCAGGGCTGTCATTAGTGCATAATGAGGAGGTCCTGTCACTGTTGTTGTTGTTGTTGTGTGTTATGAGGGCTGAGGTTTCGGCATGTTCAGGTCGGCAAGAAAGTTTAAAAAGAGAGTCAGACTCTGTGTGCTTCTGTTGAGACACTACATTACTTACAAGATGTTACTTTTACGATATCATCACCAGGGATTAGTAGCAGATGGCTGAGTCTGCAGTCATTTAGCACCGAAATGAGGCATTGATAGCGACTTCTTTTTTTCGGTCTGGTTACTATTGTTTACGTTGGAGGAGATGCCACTACGGAACCGGGTTTCAGTGCCCATCCCGAGGTCTCAGCAGGTCAGTAGTACTACAAGTAATCTGAAAATGACATCTTAATTGAAGTTTACACTAGTGTTTGACTCAGACCAGGGGTGCCCACACTTTTTCTGCAGGCGAGCTACTTTTCAATTGACCAACTCGAGGGGATCTACCTCATTTATATATAAATAAATAAATACATTTATAAATATAAATAATAAATAAATAATGATAAATACATTTTTCATTTATATATATCATTTATATTTATTTATTTATGAAAGAGACATTTTTGTAAACAAGTTAAATGTGTTTAATGATAATACAAGCATGTGTAACACATATAGATGTCTTTCTTTCACAAAGACAAGAATATAAGTTGGTGTATTACCTGATTCTGATGACTTGCATTGATTGGAATCAGACAGTAATGATGATAACGCCCACATTTTCAAATGGAGGAGAAAAAAAGTTGTCCTTTCTGTACAATACCACATGAAAGTGGTTGGTTTTTGGCATTTAATTCATCCAGCTTCCATACACTTTACAAGAAAAACATTGGCGGCAAATTCCGTAGCTTGCTTGATTGACATTCACAGCACCCGAGGGTCTTGTGAGATGACGCTGGCTGCTGCCAGTTCATTATTATGAAAAAATGACAGAGAGGAAGGCGAGAAACACTTTTTATTTCAACAGACTTTCGCGCCGTCCCTTCCGTCAAAACTCTAAAGGCCGACTGCACATTTCCTATCTTCACAATAAAAGCCCTGCTTCATGCTGCCTGCGTTAACAAAATAAGAGTCTCAGAAAGCTGGCGTGCACAAGTGATGTGCACGCCAGCTTTCTGAGGGATCGCTTGTGCACGCCAGTTTTCCGAGACTCTGTATTTAGTTAGCGCAGGCAGCATGAAGCAGGGCTTTTATTGTGAAGATAGGAAATGTGCAGTCGGCCTTTAGAGTTTTGATGGTAGGTACGGCGCTAGAGTCTGTTGAAATAAAAAGTGTTTCTCGCCCTCCTCTCGGTCATATTTTCATAATAATGATCTTGCAGCAGCCAGCGTCATCTCACAAGACCCTCCGGTACCGTGAATGTCATTTAAGTGACGTCTTGGTGAAGATTGAAGATCACTAATTTTTAGGTCTATTTTTTTTAAAAGCCTGCCTGGAGATCGACTGACACACCCCCCGCGGTCGACTGGTAGCTCGCGATCGATGTAATGGGCAACCCTGACTTAGACCATAACTTTTAAATTCAGTCCGCAAAAAATTAATCTAACTGCAATTTTCCTTGTTAGTTGAAGACATTACTTCTTTTTCGGTTCTGGCTTTTAGAAATCCATCCATCCATCCAATTTTCTACCGCTTGTCCCCAGCTGCATTCAGGCAGAAGGCGCCAGCTCATCACAGATAGACAGACAACATTCACACTGGAATTCTCATACTGGGTCCAATTTAGTGTTGCCAATCAACCTATCTCCAGCTGCATGTCTTTGGAGGTGGGAGGAAGCCAGAGTACTCGGAAGCCGGAGAAACTCCACACAGAAAGAACCCGAGCGCGTTGATCAAACCCAAGGCCTTCTTATTGTGAGGCACATACACTAACCCATGTCCTACCGTGCTGCCAAGGCTTTTAAAAATGTCAACCCTTAATTTACCTGTTATCTGAAAAAGCAATTTAAGTCCTTTAACTCAGTGGTCCCCAACCACCGGGCCGCGGCCTGGTACCGGGCCGTGGCCCGATTGGTACCGGGCCGCAGAATTTTTTTTTATTCATTTTTATTTAAAAAAAAAATATATATATATATATATTTTATTTTCCATCCATCCATCCATTTTCTACCGCTTATTCCCTTTTGGGGTCACGGGGGGCGCTGGCGCCTATCTCAGCTACAATCGGGCGGAAGGCGGGGTACACCCTGGACAAGTCGCCACCTCATCGCAGGGCCAACACAGATAGACAGACAACATTCACACTCACATTCACACACTAGGGCCAATTTAGTGTTGCCAATCAACCTATCCCCAGGTGCATGTCTTTGGAAGTGGGAGGAAGCCGGAGTACCCGGACGGAACCCACGCATTCACGGGGAGAACATGCAAACTCCACTTTATTATTATTTTTTAATGAAATCAACATAAAAACACAATATACACTTACAATTAGTGCACCAACCACAAAAACCTCCCTTTTTCATGACAAAAACGTCCCTTTATCATTAGAAGAAAAAAAGAAAAAAAGGGACCCCCCTTCCCCGGGCCGCGGGACAGATTATTAAGCGTTGACCGGTCCGCGGATACAAAAAGGTTGGGCACCACTGCTTTAACTCACTGGTTCTCAAACGCGGGTACGCCTACCCCTGGGGGTACTTGAAGGTATGCCAAGGGGTACGTGAGATTTAAAAAAAAATATTCTAAAAATAGCAACAATTCAAAAATCCTTTATAAATATATTTATTGAATAATACTTCAACAAAATATGAATGTAAGTTCATAAACTGTACAAAGAAATGCAACAATGCAATATTCAGAGTTGACAGCTAGATTTTTTTGTGGACATGTTCCATAAATATTGATGTTAAAGATTTATTTTTTTGTGAAGAAATGTTTAGAATGAAGTTCATGAATCCTGATGGATCTCTATTACAATCCCCAAAGAGGTCACATTAAGTTGATGATTACTTCTATGTGTAGAAATCTGCATTTGTAATAGAATCACTTGTTTATTTTTCAACAAGTTTTCAGGTATTTTTATATCTTCTTTTCCAAATAGTTCAAGAAGGACCTCTACAAATGAGCAATATTTTGCACTGTTATACAATTTAATAAAACAGAAACTGATGACATAGTGCTGTATTTTACTTATTTATCTCTTTTTTTCAACCAAAAATGCTTTGCTCTGATTAGGGGGTACTTGAATTGAAAAACATTTCACAGGGGGTACATCACTGAAAAAAGGTTGAGAACCACTGCTTTAACTGATCACATAAAAACATCGCATTAATCATGTACTGTGTACACAGACTAAGTACACACATCATTTTGACCTTACATGCTCCTTTACCTTAACCGTGGATGGTTACCTGAAAGGTGGTGCAGGTTGTTATACGGTCAGTGATCAGATCGACGCATTGGTCAGTAAAAATATGACTCCTGACTGGTGTGCTCGCTGGAAAATGTTATGTTTTTAAAACACACCCTGACGAAACCTAAAATAAAAGTTTTGAGCAAATAAATTATATGCATTCAAGTAAAATCCGGTATGATTTTCTGACAAAAAAAAAAAAATTGTCCAAAAGTTGGGCTGCTTTTCAAAATGTACTTAAATGATCTAAGCAAGTATAACCCTGTGATACATTTTGATTAATCCAAATCAAATGTGTGTATACCGTATTTCCTTGAATTGCCGCCGGGGCGCTAATTAATTTAAAACCTCTTCTCACTCCTGCGCTTACCAAAGGCATGCGGTAAAAGTAAGCATGCGCTAATTATTTTAAAACCTCTTCTCACTCAGGCACTTACCAAAGGCATGCAGTAAAAATTTGAGTGTGATGTAAGCTTGGACCTTAAATCCTACTGATTAGCTCTTAATCCTCTTCCCTTTATGCGATTTCAAATTACCGGTATTGAAATCAGCCTCCTCCATTTTGAAAATGATGACAGGAGAAGTGTCACTCGTGACGTCACGAGTTTGACCAGGCGGTAATACTAAGCATGCGCTAATTATTGTGCGAAGCAGGCGCATACTATATGCTCTGCGGCAATTCAAGGAACTACAGTAATCTGATCTTTAAAAATCAATCATTTGACAGCATTAGTGCTAAGGAAACATGTTTACAACTTTCCATAAGAAGTCAGAACGGGTGTCAGTGTTAAATTTGACGGCAGTTTTTAGTTAAGCTTCAGTCTTAGTCTTTTGATGAAAATGGGTTTTAGTTTTACTCATCTAAAAATAATTAGTATTAGTTTAGTTTTAATCGGCTAAATGATTAAAGTATACAGGATAATGCAACTGTTAAGTTGTCCTGAAACCTCTTTGATTTAGGTTTGTTAGGGTGTTGACCCCAGGATGCAGAGGTGGTAGGCAAGGTGGAATTACAAAAAGGAAATAGTTTAATTATTCCAAAAGGGGTAACAAAAGGCGTTGGGTCAGAAGCGCACACCATGGATCGAAGAGGAAACAGGATCCTCAGAGGTCGGCAGTGGGATAGGCCAGGGCACACTGAGCATAGGAAAAAGTCCAACAAAAGACAATCTTTCTACCTCAGGGAAGATAGGAAAAGAACACAAGGAGGTTAGGGATATCAGATGTCCAAAATACTGTTTAATTGCGCGATGAAAAGAGACGACTTTTAGCCGCAAATAGTGCTGCGCTAATATTTCCTGACAGTCCGTAACGTCACGCGCACAACGTCATCATTCCCCGACGTTTTCAACAAGAAACTCTGCGGGAAATTTAAAATTTCAATTTAGTAATCTAAACGTATTGGCATGTGTTGCAATGTTAATATTTCATCATTGATATATAAACTATCAGACTGCGTGGTCGGTAGTAGTGGGTTTCAGTAAACCTTTAATAAAATGAAAGGCATTGAAACTTGATGGCTTACTTCATAAGCCAGAAACTTTACAACACATACAAAACAAAATGTTCACTATTAAATTACAGCTCAGCTAAGGAGCAGTCACTTTTTGGCCTTCAGATGTGTTTGACTTGAGCATACGGATAAAGTTAATTCCTTTCATACCTTCAGTTAGCTAATGGGATTTTAATTCCGTGCTCCTTTACCCCGTGACTCATCCACTGTCTGCTAATTGTCGTTAGTGTGTTTGGCATAATGACAGCGAGGAGACAGGTTTTTGGAAGGCCTGTTTATCTCCCCTGTCAAGAGCGCACAAAAACATGGCATTGCAGCTGAAAGCAAATATGAGGGTGAATCTGCTTCCTACACTGTGAAATAGATAATGACTATTGAATTACTGTTTATTCACATTCCAGAAAATACCTATTGAAGCAGAATGTGGAATAATTTAGTACTGCATGTAACATCCATCCATCCATCATCTTCCGCTTATCCGAGGTCGGGTCGCGGGGGCAGTAGCCTAAGCAGGGAAGCCCAGACTTCCCTCTCACCAGCCACTTCGTCTAGGTCTTCCCCGGGGATCCCGAGGCGTTCCCAGACCAGCCGGGAGACATAGTCTTCCCAACGTGTCCTGGGTCTTCCCCGTGGCCTCCTGCCGACTGGACGTGCCCTAAACACCTCCCTAGGGAGGCGTTCGGGTGGCATCCTGACCAGATGCCCGAACCACCTCATCTGGCTCCTCTCGATGTGAAGGAGCAGCGACTTTACTTTGAGTCCCTACCGGATGGCAGAGCTTCTCACCCTATCTCTAAGGGAGAGCCCCGCCACACAGCGGAGGAAACTCATTTCGGCCGCTTGTACCCGTGATCTTATCCTTTCGGTCATGACCCAAAGCTCATGACCATAGGTGAGGATGGGAACGTAGATCGACCGGTAAATTGAGAGCTTTGCCTTCCGGCTTAGCTCCTTCTTCCCCACAACGGATCGATACAACGTTCGCATTACTGAAGACGCCGCACCGATCCGCCTATCGATCTCACGATCCACTCTTCCCCCACTCGTGAACAAGACTCCTAGGTACTTGAACTCCTCCACTTGGGGCAGGGTCTCCTCCCCAACCCGGAGATGGCACTCCACCCTTTTCCGGGCGAGAACCATGGACTCGAACTTGGAGGTGCTGATTCTCATTCCGGTCGCTTCACACTGCATGTAACAGTTTTACTTTAAAGGCCTACTGAAACCCACTACTACCCACCACGCAGTCTGATAGTTTATATATCAATGATGAAATATTAACATTGCAACACATGCCGATACGGCCTTTTTAGTTTACTAAATTGCAATTTTAAATTTCGCGCGGAAGTATCATGCTGAAACGTCGCGCGTGACGTTCCGAGTTGCAGGGGACATATTAGCGCATTACCATTTGCGGCTAAAAGTTGTCTCTTTTCATGGCACAATTACACAGTATTCTGGACATCTGTGTTGCTGAATCTTTTGCAATTTACTCAATTAATAATGGAGAAGTCAAAGTAGAAAGATGGAGGTGGGAAGCTTTAGCCTTTAGCCACACAAACACACGGTGATTCCTTGTTTAAAATTCCCGGCGGTGAAGCTTTACTATGGATCAGAGCGGTCAAGCGAACATGGTTCCGGACCACTTGTCAACCGGCAGGTTTCGGTGAGAAAATTGTGGTAAAAAGTCGCCTCTTACCGGAGATCAGCTGACCTTGCGCCGTCCATGCAGCTGCCGTCGACTTCCCTCAGACACTGGCGTCAACATACCCGTGGACAAACCCCTCTGACTATCAGGTACTATTTAATCTCACTAAAACACTAGTAAGAAAGATAAGGGAATTATCCTAGTAAATGTGTCTAAAAACATCGGAATCTGTCCCAATGCAAACACGTTTTTATTTTTTTTAAACTTTTTTTTCTAGTCCGTCGCTATCAATATCCTCAAACACGAATTTTTCATCCTCGCTCAAATTAATGGGGAAATTGTCGTTTTCTCGGTCCAAATAGCACTTTTTGTTGGAGGCTCCCATTAAAAACAATGTGAGGACGTGAGGAGCCTTCACCCTTGTGACGTCATTGTCTGCAACTTCCGGTACAGGCAAGGCTTTTTTATCAGCACCAAAAGTTGCAAACTTTATCGTGGATGTTCTCTACTAAATCCTTTCAGCAAAAATATGGCAATATCGCGAAATGATCAAGTATGACACATAGAATGGACCTGCTGTCCCCGTTTAAATGAGAAAATCTCATTTCAGTAGGCCTTTAAGTGTCACATTAAAACTAATTGATTTTCTACTTGTATCTGTTTAAATCATGACATAAATAATTAAGGATGTTTATTTATTGTTGTAAATATCAGTGATTACAATTAGGTTTAAATAAAACAAAATTAATGTTGTGTAATGTTTCACTTAAAAAAAAAGCACAGAAACAAAAAAAAATATTGGGATTTGTTAAGTAATTTTATATCGGTATCTGATGGAATGTTTGGGAAGTGGAACCCGGTAAACACCTGATATTAACATTACAATGCAGTTGGATTCAAATATGTATTTAGGCCCCATTTACACTAAACTGGATAAGGTTGTCCAGGGTTAATCCCACCTAACCTGTTTAAACCCCGCCCTCCACCGTCCGTCGGCGCAACGCGACCTAATACGCATGCGCCCAAAATGTGTACGTCATAGTCACCTCCAGTGTTGCTTTGTGTGCAAGTTCTTAAATGTAACTTATCTGAACAATATCCAGTGTTGTGGTATTTCAAATAACTGGAATCCAGTGTGCTGTGGGTTCCTATTGTAGGGAATCACACCTGAGCCATCATAAATTATTCAAATCTTTATTATCGTCTCGTCTCGATTACTGTAACGTATTATTTTCGGGTCTCCCCATGTCTAGCATTAAAAGATTACAGTTGGTACAAAATGCGGCTGCTAGACTTTTGACAAGAACAAGAAAGTTTGATCACATTACGCCTGTACTGGCTCACCTGCACTGGCTTCCTGTGCACTTAAGATGTGACTTTAAGGTTTTACTACTTACGTATAAAATACTACACGGTCTGGCTCCATCCTATCTTGCCGATTGTATTGTACCGTATGTCCCGGCAAGAAATCTGCGTTCAAAAGACTCCGGCTTATTAGTGATTCCTAGAGCCCAAAAAAAGTCTGCGGGCTATAGAGCGTTTTCCGTTCGGGCTCCAGTACTCTGGAATGCCCTCCCGGTAACAGTTCGAGATGCTACCTCAGTAGAAGCATTTAAGTCTCACCTTAAAACTCATCTGTATACTCTAGCCTTTAAATAGACCTCCTTTTTAGACCAGTTGATCTGCCGCTTCTTTTCTTTCTCCTATGCCCCCCCCTCCCTTGTGGAGGGGGTCCGGCCCGATGACCATGGATGAAGTACTGGCTATCCAGAGTCGAGACCCAGGATGGACCGCTCGTCGGGACCCAGGATGGACCGCTCGCCTGTATCGGTTGGGGACATCTCTACGCTGCTGACCCGCCTCCGCTTGAGATGGTCTCCTGTGGACGGGACTCTCGCTGCTGTCTTGGATCCGCTTTGAACTGAACTCTCGCGGCTGTCTTGGAGCCACTACGGATTGAACTTTCACAGTATCATGTTAGACCCGCTCGACATCCATTGCTTTCGGTCCCCTAGAGGGGGGGGGGTTGCCCACATCTGAGGTCCTCTCCAAGGTTTCTCATAGTCAGCATTGTCACTGGCGTCCCACTGGATGTGAATTCTCCCTGCCCACTGGGTATGAGTTTTCCTTGCCCTTTTGTGGGTTCTTCCGAGGATGTTGTAGTCGTAATGATTTGTCCAGTCCTTTGAGACATTTGTTATTTGGGGCTATATAAATAAACATTGATTGATTGATTGATTGATTCATAGAAGGTGAATTCATTAAAAAGTGCATGTTAGATTTTTTAAGAAATCTTTTCTCGCGGCCTAGCCTCACCCAGTTTCTGTATCCAATGGCCCCCAGGTAAATTGAGTTTGAGACCCCTGTCTTAAGGTGTGTGATTTCCACATTTGTCCGTACATGTAGAAGAAGGAGAAAAATATTTCCAGTGGTTAGCTCCGAGTTACGAAACCGCTTTATTATGAAACTGGCTGTGACGCGTTCTTTCTGTCGTCACTTCCTATGTGGAGCGCGGTCTTTCTGGCGTCAGTTCCTCTCCGAAACTCAGTTTGTAAAAGATCAATGGCAGAGATTCAAGAACTACACTTAGTCGTGTAAAAAATTGTCCAAGGGGGGGACCTTAAACAGTGGTTTAGTGTGGCTGAAACGGGGCTTAGGCTAAATAATTATTTGTTTAAGGGGTTTTTGATTGATTGATTGATACTTTTATTAGTAGATTGCACAGTACAGTACATATTCCGTACAATTGACCACTAAATGGTAACACCCGAATAAGTTTTTCAACTTGTTTAAGTCGGGGTCCACGTTAATCAATTCATGGTATGGGTTAAATGACTTAGTTTAGACATGGCCTATATTAGTGAAGTGAAATGAATTATATTTATATAGCGCTTTTTTCAAGTGACTCAAAGCGCTGTACATTGTGAAACCCAATATCTAAGTATTTTTTATTGTAATTTTTTTTAACCAGTGTGGGTGGCACTGGGAGCAGGTGGGTAAAGTCTCTTGCCCAAGGACACAACAGCAGTTACCAGGTTGGCGGAAGCTGGGATCGAACCTGCAACCCTGAAGTTGCTGGCACAGCCGCTCTACCAACCGGGCTATACCACCCCAAGACTGCTGACGAGAATATTGTTTCAGTTTGTTAAAGTCTGCAAACAAATGAACGAAAATGGTTCGCGAAGTAGTCATTTGAGTACAGTTGAGCC